>NC_056751.1:57497580-57560080 GCF_019279795.1 Protopterus annectens | reverse complement strand
TTTTTAAATAAATATAATTGTGTATTTTTTTCTGTAAAGTTTACTTACTGTTACAACTGGGTAATGTGTGGGCTTTTGCAGTAGTGCTTCAATTTTACTGTTTAAACTGCATAACTTAAATGGTCTGTGAGATTTCCTTATGCTGTACTAACTTCACACTGTTGTACCCATAACTGCATCACCTTCTCACCACTCCTGTGGTGATGTCATAGTAGCGGTGTGGCCATTGTCATACTGGCCACGGCCCTATGTTCCATTTTGGCCCACGTAAAAAGGTGGTAACCCTAGCCAGACAGGGCAGCAGAGTAAAAAGGAAAGATAAAGCTGGACAAGGACTTGCCATGGTAAGTGTAGCAAAAAGAAATGGACATAGAAATGCAGCTAGTAGTAGTTGGTTTGGATACTGTCTGGCCCAGTTTAGAGTCAATGAAAGAAATAAACTATAGGTCTAACTTACAAATAGTCTTATTCTCATCCAGGTAAAATCTGAGCTGTCTGGGCACATCCAGGGAATGCAGGATTCTTAGCCTTACCTAAGAAAAATAGAGCTGTCTGAGCAAATTCAGGGAATGCAGGATTCTTAATCTAGTTCAGGTAAAATTGGACTCTGTGCACATCAGGGAATGCAGGATTCTTAGTGTTGTTGAGGTAAAATCTGAGCTGTCTGAGCACACCAGGGAATGCAGGATTCTTAGCCTTGTTCAGGTAAAATCTGAGCTGTATGAGCATATCCAGGGGAATAAAGGATTCTTAGTCTTGTCCAAGTAAAATCTGAACTATCTGTGCATGTCCAAGTAATGCAGGATTCTATCTCCATTGTTCTAAGGATTGGGAAAAAAAGGTGGTCAGGCTGATGGCCTGATTAAGGGACATATTTTTATCATTTGAGGCATGAATGAGGGATTGCCCCTTAGGGTTACTCTGTCCTTATGGAAGATAAGGAAGGGGGTAGTCAATAATCCCTGAAGTTCTGGGACCTGCCTAGCAGAAGTGGGAGCCACCAACTAAATGGTTTTCGAGGTACATAATTTTTGAGAGGAGGAATCAGCTGACTCATAGGGAGGCAGAGTGAGTTTTTCCAACACACAGTTGAAATCTCAAGAGGGAGGCATAGGTTTTCTTAGAGGGTTTAAGTGCAGGGCCCACTTTAAAAATGTTTGACCTCAAGCCAGAACATAATAGGAGGATCAAGGGGAAGACAGGTGCACATGGCTGAAAGGAGGGTTTTAATTCATGAATATACCAAACTGTGTTTCATGAACTCATAAAAATAAGACAAAAAGGAATCATTGCATTTTATGAGACCCAGATTTTTACCTTGATGCTATATTGAAAATTTCTTCCATCAGGCAATGTAGGATCCCCTTGCCTTCTGGGGAACTTGAAGTATGTCTTCAGAAAATTGGTGCCTGGAAAGGATCAGAATCCTACTGTTCATAGTTTATGCTGAGGGATGATGGGTTGTTGTGAAACAATTAGTCCTGCTATTGTGTGATCAGGTCCACATTGTGGGGTAGGTTGTGCTGACTGCCCTTGGTTAAAAGATAGAGAAGGTGGAATCAATCCTGCCTTAGCTTAAAGGGGATCACCAGTAGAATTCTTTGTTTTTCTTTTCAGATTTTTAGGAAAACTTTTGGCAGGAGATGAAGTGGAAGAAAGGCATAAATAATCCTTCCTGTCAACTAGAAAGACAAGACATCTGTCCTCCAAGCCTGGGGACAAGGAATCATTTGAAAAGAGGAGACTGCTTGTTACTCTCTTAGGCAAATAAGTCTGTCTGTGGTGTGCCCCACCTGCAGCCTATGTCTTTGAAGACCTGTTTTTTCAGCATCCATTTGTGGAGGTATTGGATGGACCTGCAGTGGGAATATGCCAGGACTTTGTCCTGAAAGGAAATGTAAACTGCTTAAAGGGAAATCTTCACTTCACTTTGACAGCCAGGCCCAAACAATCTTAGCCAGCCTGCACAACTGGTAGGATCTTGTCCCTCTTTGCTTGTTTATGTACCACATGACTGCTATGTTGTCTTTGAATACTCTTAGAGGTCCTGGTTTCCACAGATGGGAGAAGACATGTAGAGGCTATATGAAAACCCTCATCTTTTTCAAGTTGATGTGTTCTGCCTTGAGGTCAATTTGCCAACAACCCTAAACCTTGTGAGACCCTGTCAACACCCCCAAGCCTGGTCAGAGTTGCCTATGTGCAGTTCTAGACTTGGAGTCTGCACCTTGGAGGCTAGGCTTGGATTCAGGTTCATCTGTGCCTCCCAACAAAGAATCTCCTTTGAGACAAGGTATGACAGAAATCTGTCTGTGCAGGGGGTGAGAGTGTTGAGACCACACAAACTCAGGCACCACTGTATTTTCTTCATATGCAGCCTGGCAAGTGGAAGCATAGAGATGGTTGCTACGATGTAAACTAGTGGTCTGATAATCTCCTTTGCCGAGCAAGCCTGGAGAGGTAAGAGGGATTGGAAGTAATTCATGAGGTTCTGCACCTTCTCCTGGGGTAGGAAGATCTGCATGGTCTTTGTGTCTAATCTGCAACACAGGAAAACTAGGTCCTGAGTACGCTGAAGAGAAGATTTTCTGAAACTGACTCTGAATCTCAGTCACATGAGGAGGTTGAGAATGAACTTCAGGTGCAGCAATAGGTTCTGAGGTGATGAAGCCTATAAAAGTAAATTGTCTAGGTAATGAAATATTCATATTCCCTAAGCCCTGGAAAATGCTATGACTGTGGCTAAACACTTTGTGAAAACTCTGGAGACTGTAAAAAGCCTGAAAGGCAAAGCAGAAAACTTAAAATGAGATGAGTCGGTAGAGAATCTCAGGAATTTCCTGCTGGACAGGCGTTTGGGAATATGATGGTACATGTCCTTCTAATCCAAAGACACTAGGAAGGTCTTTGGAAGGATAAAGGGAAGAAGGGTCTGAAAAGACAACATTTTAAAAGTTGGTAACTTGAGGAAGCTGCTGAACAGAGAGAGAGAGAGAGAGAGACAGGTCCGATGTGGGTCTCCACTGTTTTTCTTTTCTTCATACCAGGGACAACCTGGAGTAAAATCCTTTTCCTCCCAAATGAGGAGGCTCTGTAATGTCTTGGGAAAGTAAATCAAGTGGATAGAAAGGAGAAGATGCAACTGGTTGCGTGGAGGAGGTGGAATGTCTTTGAAGGGAGGGAGCTCTTTTCAGGACATTCTGAAACCGTGTTTGATGATGGTGAGTACCTACTTGTCTGTAATTATCTCTTCCCAGTTTGTAATCAAAATAATAAATCTTTGGGGGGGGTAGTCATCCAGACTAATCTGTGAAGGGAGGCCCCCCAAATCTGGGACCCCTTTCAGCTTTTCTGGAAATCTCTTTCTGGGTGCCTTCTTATGTTTCTGAGATGGCCTATGCTCTCTTCTGACAAAAAAAGTGGACTTGGCAATTTCTCTTGTATCTTGTCATAGACGTAAGTTGAATTTGTCCACAGTCCTTCATAGTTTTGCCTTGTTTTTGCAAGGTCTTGAATAAGCTAGCTGCCTGAGGTCCAAACAAAAGGTTCCTATAAAGAGGAGAATTTATGAGTTTTGCCTTAAAATCTTCCAGGAGAGGCTGACTGAATAACAAGGCAAATCTCCTAATGACCAAATCAGTAGCAGCAGTTGTGTAAGAGGCTTCAAAAGCATTATAGCTGTATTTTATACTATATCTGGCTTGAGTTATCAAAGACAAAAATCTGTTGTTTGAAGATGGACCCTTTCATGTCAACAACTTTATTCAGGTTGCCAAGGATAGACAGAAGGTATTTGTTCATCTGGATCTGGCAACTAATGGCCTTGAAGGCCAGGAGGATGCATAGACTTTTTTCCCTAGTTGTCTATGGCCTTACCATCTTTGTCTGAAGGTAAGGCATCAGCATTTGGCAGTAGCTCAGAAGGTTTATCTGAAGCTAAGGAAGAGAACCGAAGGATCAGCTACAGAATTTTTAAAAAAAAATTAAATTAATCTGGAACATTGTAAAAACTATCAGGCCTCCTGGGAGCCAGAGACTGACAGTCTGGAGCAGAGGATGTGGATTCAAAGGCATCAAGAATAACCTCCAGGACTGGAGGGACAGGGAAGGAGCAGGTGTACCCACTTCTATAAGGCTGTACTATCTTTTCTGGACATCACAGATTTGCTTAGACTCCCATTCAAAGTGTTCAGAAAGACAATTCTGAATATGATGAAAGATGTCTCCTCCACAGGGGAAAGGGAGTCCTCATCATCTAAGGAGACCTGTTCAGGCAAGTAAATTTGAGAGGTGTATGTTAATGAATAATCATCTGAGTCATAGGCCTCCTCCTTATCCTTAGAGGAAGACTCCACAGTAATCTTCTGTGAACTGAGTGGTGGGCTGAAAAGGAAAGAGGTTTAAGGGCCATAATGGACTTAAAAAGCCCTTGAGAAAAGTCCATCCACTCCTTCTCCCTAGACGGTTTAGAGGGAGGAGACATGCTGGGTCTTCTCCCATCTTGGGAGTGACAGCCGCATGGATAATGTACCTCAATCGGTGACGAAGGAATCTCTTTCGATACTGAAATCTGAAGGGTGCTTTCTAGGCCCTATGAGATAACAATCCATATTTTCCCCATTGATGTAACAGTAGCAGTCACTTCAGATCCTCAGATATCATAATGGCCTCCAATGGGGTATATCAGTACAGGACATGTGAGGAACAGTCAGACATACCCCTGGTTCTACAACCTTAGTGGATACGTCAGAATCTGACCTGACAGACTGAACATCAGGCCTAGACCTCTTGAGTTTTTTCTTTGCAGCCAATGGTACATCAGGAGTATAGGGGTCTGCCATCTTACACTGGGCCAATAGCTTCAGACCTTAAGTTTTCTAGGAATATATTAAGCAACCACAAATGGCATTCTACAGTCTTGAGTATGAATGATTGGCAGACGGAATAACATTTTTAGTCATGCTCTGCACCTAAGCAAAAAAAAAAAAAACATTGGGAATGGAGGTCTTTGTATGGTATCTGCCTATCATACTCATACTTTCCCCTTCTAGCTAACATCTAACAAAATCACAGATAAATAATATAAACAAGAAAGGGAGATTACCCAACAGGGCACTTATCAGAATCCGAGAGGGCATACTGTACAAATGACCACACAAATATTAGACTGACAGGTGTGAGATCTGTGTTAAGGCTGGAAGTGAGATAGTCTGAGGAGTTTTGCTTATGCATCCACTTATGTACCCTACACTCATTAGCTTAGGTCACATGTCAGGCACATGGCTTCTGGAAGGTTTAGACTTTGGTACCTTGGCCTGACATCAGTGGTGATAACACATCCATTTGGAATATTGCAACAATGACTTCAGTGAGGATGATTTGATGTTATGAGGTAGTGCTATGTGTGCCAGGGAGAGTAGGGCAGTACATGTGTACATATGGCAGCACAGCTAGCTGGAATTTTGTAAAGAATTTTATGTTATTTGACTATCACATTGATTTGTACAGATGTTTGAGTTAAAAATGTATTTGTACAGTTACTTGTGTTAAAAATGCATGAACAGTAGGTCCTACTCGACAGAAAGAATGTATGCATGTTCTGCCGAAAGGAGGTACTACCAGCCATGCCAGAAGTAGTAGGGCAGTGGATGTATGACTTGTGCCAGCACAGCTAGCTGGAATTTTGTAAATAATTATATGTAATTTTATAACAAACTGATTTGTATAGATGGCTGTGCTGAAAATGTATTTGAGAGGTTTGCCTGTGCTAAAATGTATCAACAGTGCACCCTGCTGGAATGAAAAGAAATACATGTGTATTACTATAACTGAATTAAATGTATATGTTTTAATAGAGGATACTCAAACAGCAGAGGTTAACTAGCTAGCTTAGTTTAAGAAAAATAAAGGAAATCTAAAAGAGCTGTTAAACCATTAAAACATCACCCCACAGTGCTGAATAGGACAGAGATGGTAGGTCTGGGAGAAGCCTTTGTTCATTAGCTCAGTAAAAAGAGGGGAAGCCCCAGGCACTGCCATAAACATACTGCCATACTGCCATGTGTATTGTAGCCATCTATGATAAATTCCTGTCTCAATTTCAAAGGGGGGGTTCTGTGAGAACCTAGAGTCAGGTGACCAGATGAGGTCATTCTGCAAGCCATCTTAGATATTATATATTACAGGGAGTAATCTCTGAGTATTGAGTATTTTGTTTTGGGGAACCTGACTAGAAACACTGCTCATGTATTTCATTTCATACCAGCTGATAATGATGGGGCCGTTGTCATAATGGATTGGGCAACCTATTTGGTGGAGGCCAAAAGGCAACTGTCTGATGGCAGATTTTTATATGCACATGCATTTGGACCCCACAATAAGGTTTAAGAAAGAAATTGATGAGTTTCTTAGATTGGCTTTGGAAGAGGGTATTATTAAAAATTCTGAATATATATCATCTTACGATGCCAGACCCTCAATGTCAATATTTATACCTGTTACTAAAAATACATAAGGATTTACTGAAGCCACCCGGGAGACCAATTGTCTCAAGCAGAGGTTCTTTTACTGAGCCTTTGTCTGTTTTTTTGACATAATACCTTAAACCTTTGTTGTATTTTGTTAGCTTGAGAATTCAGAACATTACACAATTTTTTAAAAATTATTGAGGACATGCAGTTGGATCCTGATTGGCTAATGTCTACGTTGGATGTCACGGCACTTTGTACCAATATTCCTCACTGGGCTGGTTTGGAAGCCCTTGAATATTGGTTGGCAAAGTTATACCCTCCAGGATTTAATGCCTTATTAGTATGTCTTGCGGAACACATCCTGAATAAAAATGTGTTTTATTTTCATGGGGAATGTTACTGGCAGGTCAAGGGACTGTGATGGGAGCATCTTTTGCTCCCATCTATGCGGACTTGTTCATAGGTTATTTGGAAGAACAATTGATTTATGACACCAATCGCAATATTTTTTTAGTTGAGATTGATATATGGAGACATTATTTGGATGATTGTTGGATGTTTGGAGGGCTGATAGTTCCTATTTGCAAGAATTTATACAGTATTTGAATGACAACAAGTGGGGCATCGAATTTACAGTTAACTATGATGTCCAGCAAATTAATTTTCTGGATGTTACCATTACCAGGGAGTTGGATCACACACTCACTAGTAAAGTTTTTCACAAACATCCAGAGTATAATACCTTGCTACATGCCACCAGTTTCCAGTCACGACATATCACCCGGAGTATTCCTAAGTCCCAGTTTTTAAGAATCAGATGCATTTGTTCTTCCGATAACACTTATGAACATTATAAACGGGATTTGATCCACAGGTTCACAAATAGGGGATATCAACATGACAGTATTATGTCTGCAAGTAACTGGGCATCTAAACAGGATAGATCTACCATACTGGAATATAGGGATAAGAATTCAGATGAGAACTCCCCTATTAGATTTCTTACCACTTTTGGGTGCAATATTAATATACTCAGAGACATTATTGATCAACATTGGGGTATTTTACAGGGGGAGGCCACAGTGGTGCAGTGGTTAGCGTTGTCGCCTCACAGCAAGAGGTTCTCCAGTTCGATTCTCGGCTGGGGTGCCTTCTGTGTGGAGTCTGCATGTCCTCCCTGTGGTCGCGTGGGTTTCCTCCGGGTGCTCCGGTTTCCTCCCACATCCCAAAGACATGCTGTAGGTGGATTGGACACTCTAAATTGGCCCTAGGTGTGAGTGTGTGCATGTGTGTGCCTTCTGTGGAAGGATGGGCGCTGGGCTGGCAACTCGACACCGTAAAACTCCACTGCCAATCATGAGCGGACAGATGATCTGCTGTGGCGACCCCTAACCGGGAAAAGCTGAAAGAAGAAGAAGAAGATTGGGGTATTTTACAGGCAGATAATGAATTGTCTAAGATTCTTACACCCAGATGTTTATTTCTTTTCACAGGGGACAGACTTTGGGCTCCCACTTTGGTCATTATAAACATAGGATAGGTTCAGAATCTCTTAGTAAGCAACTATCATTAATTGGGGACAAATTGATTGGCTGTGTACCCTGTGGGCATTGTACCTGCTGTAGATACATTCTCAAATCTAAACAATTTACTGGTTAAAATACAGCTATGGTATATGATACAAATTTTGGGGAGGATTGTAGTCCTGATTGGCTTATTTATTTGGCAACTTGTTCATGTTCTGCTTTTTATGTTGGTCAGACCTCCAGGCCCCTACGTATTCGTATATCCGAGCACATGAGTAACATTAGGAACAAAGGGGTTTCTAGCGCTTTATATAAACATTCAATTAAACACAGCTCAGCACAGTTTAGATTTGTTATTATTGATCATATTAAGGGTGATAGAACCAATAAGGTGGGCTGGCATAAAATATTAAATCCAAAGGAGAGAAGTTGAATAATTAAATTAGGGGGTTTGTTTAACCCAGGCTTAAATGAACATTTATAACTAACCAATAGGAAGCATTTGTGCTTGTGACTTGATGTATATAATGTGTCTGTGTAATTCACTAATTTATCACTGAGGAAGGCAGGTTATGCCGAAACCGGACTGACAATTTTTGTGGGTATTGTGTTATACACATTACCCTGATGGTGTTGCCACATTGAATAAATGAAGGTTTGTTCCACTAGTTTTGGTGCTGGCCGGCTTTTTCGATACAAACTATGAACCTATGTTTGTTAAATATGTAGAGGCAGAAAAAATGGCAGACGCAAAGAGGCACATATTACTCAAACAATTACCTTGCTCTCAGCAAATTAAAGGTTAATGGAAACAAATGGATGTCTTATGCCTAAAATTCTATACCATGTAAAAATTCTTTTGGGGTCCTTTCTCCATCATGTTTGGAGAGATTGCAGTGTTAAAAAGCATAACTGATGAAGGAAATAAAGATTACTGACATATCAATGCATCTAAAAGCATCACTTCACTATGTCTTTTGAACCAGAAGATTCTTCCAGCTTAAACGGAAGTACTAGGACCTACACCATCTTCAAACTGTAGGGAAATAAGTAGGTGGAAATGAAGGTGCCACAGTCAGCAATACTGTAGAGCAGCTGGAGAAAACCACTCACTAAAGGTGGACAGCTATGACTTTGATGAAAAATACCCTTCTTGTAATAAAAACAAAATTTTAAACATTAGGAGCTTAAGAATTATCTCCTAGTACTGAAATGTTTTAGGGACAAAAAACAGCTGCATTCCTATCAGTTAAACTGCCATCTTGTTTGTTGCTATCAGTTGCACTGCAATCTTGTTTGGTCCTATCAGTTACACTGTCATCTTGTTTGGTACTTCTCACAGCTGAACACAGATGATCACACAGTACTTTTTTATCCACATTAACCTTATTAACAGGTCAAGCAATACATATATCTAAGAATATAGCTAGACCCATACTCAGACCTTTAATTCACACTAATATCATCAGAGGCAATATTATAAAACACTAATGTATTACTAAAGGCTTCTAAATCTCTTACCATTTTATAAAAAAAATAGAAATGTTTATCACCAAACTGCAACATACTCCCCTTGCTAAAATTAAGCAAAGTATATGCATACCTTTTGTTTAATATTTTTCATTAAAGATTAACATCACAAGGTTATTTATTGTACAAGAATACGACTGCATCATAAAATTGCATCACAAACCCAGTGCACAAGAATGCAACAGGTGTATTGCAAATGCATACAAAACTACAGCTACAATGTAATATGGAATATTGCATTATAAATCATAATTATAACTCATGCTAGGCAACTAAATTCACTTAACATTTTTCAGGCAAATTCAATGCAGTTATTTTTCCACATGAATTTCTGAATTTTAAATACAACTGCAGATAAATTATTTACAATTTGACTACTCATCCCATCAGTGACTGAATTTTACATTAACAGCATGATCCAGGAAAACTGGATTAGGACAGCTATTAATGGTCCAACACCAGAACACAGTTAATCTACCTTAGCACTTCTCCTGCACCACCACCTTGTGGCTTAACTATACAAATTTGAACGTGACTCTCTCTGCATGATCTCTCTCCAGATTGATACTTCAGGAGAGTTAATCTCATTTCCAAGTGCATTATATGTCCAGAAATTTAAATTGCTATCTTTCATATTCTGGAACAACCTCTGGCAGACTGGTACAACTCAGCAGGATCCCAGATGCTTTACAAGAACACAATTATCTCCATCAAAAATTCTGCTAACTTTTCAAATTCCCAGAGCATGTGCTCCCATGTAACTATTGTATCAACACTGCAACACAGCATCCAGTGGAACAGTTGAGAACATACATGGTAATCAATGTGGTATCATGAAGTATACATGTAATAGTTTTTTATATATATATATATATTACATATATATATATATATATATATATATATATATATATATATACACACATATATAGCATATATATATATATATATATATATATATATATATATATATATACACACACATATATAGCATATATATATATATATATATATATATATATATATATATATATATATACATATATATATATATTATACACACACACCTATATATATATATATATATATATATATATATATATATATATATATAAACTGCTTTGGTTTAAGCCCTCTCCTTCTTTGAATGATACCTGCTTTCTTCTGTCTTTTGTTGAAGTTCTTCCTAGCCCATGTTCTGCATTGGTCTAAAGTTCTAGGGTTTACATTCTTTAAGCTCTATTAGGGTTCAAGCTAATTTTGAAAAAAAAAAAAATTCTGTCAACTTTACTTATCATGACATTTGTCAAACATACTGCACATTTATTTCTCAGGAACCATAACCAGTGTTTCCCTTGCAACAAATGCTGTAATTGTAATAATTTATAACTATCTCTATAGTGAATGTTAAATTTTTGATTTAACTCCTGAACTGTACAGAGAATGTCTGAACCAAATAGTTTGTGATTTTGTCCACATTGATAGAATATTCAACTACCTGCCCAAAGGCTTCTAATTCCCATAATGTATGGAGTGATTCATCAGAATTGCAGAAGTACATCAACATGTTGGCAGCAAGCAAACTTAATTTATTATTTCTTCTCTTAGTAGAATCCCACTAATTAATAGACTCTCCCTTATTATGTGAGGCAGAAGTTCAATGCATATGCTGAATAGAATGAGCAAAACAGGGAATTCCTGCCAAAATCCACATTCCTGTGACATGGGACCAGAAATGTCTTGAACTCTAATAGCAAACACCAATACCCCTTTATGCAAGAAGTCCAAGGTGGACACCCAGATTTCTACCATGCTAGATAAAGACAGTCATACTGCAACTTGCTGAAAACCTTTTTGGTAGCTACCCAACAAATAATATTCACCTCAAATTCACCTTGGCATACCTTGACAACAATAGGGTCTAAATGAATCCATAGTGTACCTTCTCTTAGTAAAAGCACACTGGTCTGTGTGAACCAATTTTACATATATTTCAGCATTTTTATATCCCATATACTCATATAAATCTTGTAATCTATATTAACAGACAATTATACCCTAAATATAACATTTCCTGTACCCAGAGTATATTTCCATTCCTAGAGGATGAACCTATACTTTTACACAAAAAGTATGACCTAGTAGTTTATCCCGCACTGAGGCATTTGTATCCTAGTTTGCCTTGTCATTGCACATGTACCTCTCAACTCTCCAGTTTTTCACAGAATTTCCAGATTTGTGCGTCATATTGTTGGTCTGTTTCCCATAAAATGTGTAATTTTCTGTCAAATCAGTGAGGACTGAAGTCACTAAATAATGGCATACATTTGAGTTTCAAACTTCATATCCTTCAGAAAAATGCATATGAACACAAATCCTGTTACTCTAGCAACTTGTCTAAATTTATAGGAGCAATATTTAAAATCTGTCCCTATTTTGGGGCATTTGTCCCCCCATTACTTTAGGCATTGCCCAGATTTCTTACACTAACAGGTTGAGAAATATGATTACTATGCACATCATGCCCAGGTTAAATGAAATCTCATGGCGTTAATAATAGGAATTCATTCACCTTGCTATTGCATCACAATGACTATCAAATCTAAAAGCATTTTGTTATGGAAAACAAATACAGCAAGGTACCTACAGCGTTTTTTTTTTTACTTCACTCCCACTAAGGGCATAAAACTATTCAAGCTCAAAATTCACACCTCTTTCATTTTGCACTTTTGCACAAAGCTGCATTCTTTCCCTTTCCTGGGGCTGTATCCCTGTTAAACCTTGTATAGTCTAAAAATAAATACCACTGAAAGCAACATCAGTAATTAACTGAGCTTTGCAAGCCAAAACATATAATAGTCTGGCTGACACAGGGAAGAAAGAAAGACCTGATACTCACACAATACCTCTTTTTGAAAAGGCTAAATTATTTCACTTATTTCTTTATCTGTTTTCAAGAATTTTTCATAGAAGCTATAACTAATATGAGTCACATCTAAACAATTACTGAACATTTTCCTGAGGATTTTCAGCTTCCATTCTGAGTGAATGGAAGTGGAAGCTGTGAAAACAGAGTGGGATGTTCTAATCGTAACAGGTATGCCCTTACAGTGCATTATGGGCAGGAAAGTTTTCCAAGAGAATGAGATTATGTCAGCATGCATACCATAATGAATTTGTCCAGGGACAGGAAAAAGTAAAATCAGTAATAAGCAGTCCTTGTAATGTAGGTAGGTTTGGACTGCAAAAAAGTTCATGGTAAGATAAGATATATCTTACATACACATAAATAGATAGACAGACAGACAGACAGATAGATAGATAGATTGATTAGTATTTCTCCCATAGTGGTCATTTAAGTAGTGAGATGACATGATACAAGGCCATCTGGTCCTTAGTTTTCCTTTGATTTTAAGACTTCCAAGACTGCATCTAGTTTCCATAGCAATCAAGTATTCTCATCAGGTAATCCAACTTATAATAGCAACAGCTTATGAGCCAACAAGCTATGAAACCTGGCCAAGATCCTACAATGAAGCCTGTTTTCTATGACTAGAGCACAGGTGTAGCTAGCAACCAGAGTTGTCCCCCAATCTGCTCACCCACCACCACCACACTTTAAGTTAAGGAGCAAAAAATAAAATCTTTCCTTTAAACTGTAGCAGATTTTACGGGTTATACCACTCACAGAGTACTACAACACTTCAGTTCTAGCAGCAGATGCAATACCAGCATTCATTTCTGAATGTCAGCCTATACTGTAGACTGATCGGGATCTGCTAATCACATCCCCCTAACAATTTGCACCTTGTGCAGCTGAGCCATTGCTCTACCCTATCACCATCTCTGGTTAAAGTCATATTACAGTTTACAGTTCCATTTAACAGATACTGACTGGGTAACCCTTCCACATTCCTATACCTATAACAAGACAGACATGAACTCATACAACATACAATAACATTTTGAAACAGTCAAACATGGCCAAAATGCATTAACTACATATAAAAGTACAAATGATTTCCAAGATGGGATAAATTGCCACACCTTAAAACCCCCAAGATAAGGCACCCAAATGAAGACTGGGCCAAATGCATCCCACTCCACCAAAATTGAAGAAGTGCATTCCAGCCTCTTCCAGACATGGCTTCCCAACAAATGTCCTACACACCTAGTTTTCAGAAGACCATTGTTTAACAGATAAAAATATATGCAGTGCTACTTTATATTTCATCATGTCTTTATTCCCATTAAAAGTAATGGCTCAGTAGTTCCACTACTTATATTTCACCATTGTATACAATGTCAGCTCACATCTGAAGCTGTTGCACTGCTTATGTGTGGCCTCTTGTACTTCATAGGTATAATGGATTATCACCTATAATTCTGCGATTTACTGTCAAACATAAAGTACTGTCAATGTTTTGGATTTATGTCAGATTTAACTTGTTCCTGAATGCTTTACTTTGAACACTTGTTGTACATACCCCACCACAGTTCAGAAAAGATACAGACTACTGTCCAGTTTTTGATGACAGCTATAATTAAGTACTGGGCTGTTATATTTATTAGTGTTATAAATAAACAAAAATGAGAGAATTGTGTCTAATAAAGACAGCAGTAGCACTTTAATGCAGCTCATTAAAATCACGTGATTGTGATCAGTTCATATAAACTGTTAAACTATTACAATATGTGTTTGTAGTAGGAATTTATATTAGCATTCATCTTCATGGTGTGTGGTTGTTACTAATGTATTAATTTTTTTTTATGTTTTTACATTATTCCCCCAACTTTTTTATCAGGTATTATCTCCCTTCTACCGGGGATCAAGCTTATTCATTCTCCAGTGAGACAAGAGTCAACATGCATGGTCATCATCCAGACAGCCATGAAAGAAGTTTGTTCATTCATTCTCCACCAGTGATGAGGGGAAGGGAGTTTCTAATTCATTCCTTAATCTAACCCTTCCTGGATGTAACTTGTGTGCTGCTGGGGGTGGGAGTATACAATACTGGACTGTGTGATGCATGTAGGCTTCTGTACATGCCACAATGTCCAGCTACTGTGCTGTGTAGTACTTAATGTGCTTATGGGCATGTCATTCTTCATACTGCTGCAGCATTTAACTGCTTCTACCACAAAAGA
The DNA here is from genome assembly GCF_019279795.1 of Protopterus annectens. Taxonomy (NCBI): domain Eukaryota; kingdom Metazoa; phylum Chordata; order Ceratodontiformes; family Protopteridae; genus Protopterus; species Protopterus annectens. The sequence continues at coordinate 57,545,406 of NC_056751.1, read as the reverse complement.
CAAATGCAGCATCTGATCACTCTATCTCCCTTCCTCCAAGATGGACAAGCTAACAACAGCTGCTAACAACCATCTCTCATTGTTGCCTCTTATACCAGTCATCTCTACTCAGTCTTAGATGGTCTGTGTTATAGTCATGGCTTTATTCCTCTATTCCAGACAGCCAAATGACATATACAGAGGATCTATTTCATGTACTAGTTATTTATCTTAACAGGCTGCAGTTTCAAATTCGGTCATCCCCATCCTCTTTGGTCTGATCCATCCCGTTTCACTGATAATGAACAGCTACCCTTTAGAAAGAAAAAAAAAATAGAGCTGTCAATTCTTGTAAACAACAACCTTTGAAAAGGTAATGACTTCAGGAATGTCCATTTATTATTTATTTATGTATTTGCATTTGTTTTCTGGGATAGTCTGACTTAGCACAAGGCCCCTTTTCAGCAGTGGCCCAGGAAGAAAAAATCCATACAAAATGCATATATTAACTTTACACAAGGTTACAGTAAGAAAGAAGAGTACAAGTCTAATAAAAGAAAACATAACAAATTATCAAGTTAATGGCCATAAAACAAAATGTGCAGGTTATACCAATGAGAAGGCAGCCCTAACTATTAAAACTAAAAAGGAAAAGAAATAAAATACCTTGAACATTAAAAAGAGCCAAGTAGAGCTATTGCAGTACAGTAATATGTAATTTGCATTGTACGTATTACGGGTATGGCTAATCAGAAACATGGGAAAAAGAGAGTGAGACATGTGAGACGTGAGCAATCAACCACAAATAACTACAACAACTATAGTACAGTGTAAATTATTAGCACTGGTTTCCAGCTTTAGGCTTATATGCATAGACTTCTCGACCATCCAGATTTTCCCACAATGTCCAGATTTTTGTCTCACATTTTTGGAGTGCTCTTCATAAAATTTGTGAGTTTCTGGCAAATCACTGAGGATTGAAGTCACTAAATAATGAAACACTTTGGAGTTTCAGACTTCATAAAATGCATACTAACATAGTTCCTATTTTTCTAGCAACTTTCTAAGCTTGTAAGAGCAAAATTTAAAATCTCTTCCTATTTTATGGGCCTTTTCCCACCCTTTATTTTAGGCTTTACCTAGATTTCTTGCACTAACAGGGGGGTATGTATATACAGCATCCACAGATAAGTGATTTGGGTGCTATAGGTGGGGTAAGAGGTTTGTAAGCAGTTTGTAGGTGGCAAGTAGATGGTGGGCTATTGAGTTGCAAGCTAGATTAGATTGTGAAGTACAGTAGAATGGCAGTAATAGCAGCAGTGAGGTGAGACACAGAACAGCACGGTGAAATAAGTTTAATGAGGTGCGTGGGAGAGATGGGTTAATGGAGGAGTTTACAGAAAAGGTATTGTAGGGGTGGCTAGAAAAGAGCAGGTAGCCAGAAGATGGTAGATTAAAGAAAGTCAATAAGAATTATTAATTACCGTTGGAAATGTATCTTATCTGGAGGATGATGTTTAATGGGTATTAATAAGATGAGGTATCACTCTGATGAATGGCATGAAGATGTCCATGTTTCTACCAGATGTTGTTTAAAGGTTATGGGATCACATGCTTGTTTTAGGGTGAATGGGATGTAGTCCCAGACTGTGGATACAAAGGAGGAATAAGGGTGTCACCTGCAGAGTTATTCGATTTTGTGACTAGTAATAGCAGTTTGTCTACAGAGTGAAAGATCCTGTTGGCAGAGTAGTCATGAATTATGTTGCTGTTGTTGTGGCATTTAACTGATTTGTAGATTAGGTTGTTTGCAGAGACCAACTGAGAAAAAGGGTAGAGTTTGGTGCAGTTCAGTCCACTAAACCTGTCCTACAGAGAAACAGTACTATGTTCTGTAAGGGATATTAGCAGCACTGTTTGCAGTTTTATTGTAGCATTATCAGGAAAACAAATGCAAACTTTAATAAAACATCAGAAATACTCAAAGCTTCTTAAACAGCATCTATAGCCTGTAATTTGTCCTTGCCGCAGATCAGTTATTAATTACTTTTGCCTAAAAAGGGAAGAAAAGAAATTGAATAAACAATGTCTCCATTAAGAACAATTTCTCATCAACTAAAAAGTGCTGCTTTACAGGCTTGAGAGATGATATAAACCATTTTGGCATTTGGCTCAGTAGATACAATGCAACTAAAAAGAGCATGGCTAGTGTTTGTATTTTACAATGCCTACAACTGAATCTGTGGCAGTTATACCTCTTGATGGGATAAATATACAATATATTTCATTGCTATTAATGAACAGAATGGAAAATGATTTGCAAATACCAGACTAAAAACAGAGATTAGCTGGTTGCTGTTTGCCTGGGGCCTCAATCACATTAGGCAGCAAAACTAGGGCAGCCAAAAGACTGAAAGAATAAACTGAAAAAAAGGATGTTAAACTTCAATTTGTCATAAATCCTCTCACTGGCAGAACAGCAACACACTCCAGTGCAGAAGATAATATTTTCCACTCTGCATGCTTTCTATAAGTAGTCTGCTTTAACCTAGTCTGGTTTGTAACCTGACAAGGAAGTTTTGGGGATTAAGGTACTGCATCTCCTAATCAGAGGAGGAACAAAATGGCTACCCCATCATAAGTACACTGTGAAAGCATCTCTGATGAACTATATTTATAAAATATTTGTTATAAGAGCCAAAGCAATTACAATTCTGAATCAGTTTGATCTCACCAAAACTGATAAACATTTATTAACTTTTTGAATTATATTTTTTAGCTGAGTGCTGACTGATGCATTTAATCAGAATAATTGAATATATTTGGTGTAAATTGAAGCAATTTCTCTTAGGACAAAACTGAAATCAGTGTTTTAAACAGATACTGCTGCTTATCTTGTTATAGGAATCACTAGACTGAATGGGTGGGTAACAGAGGCATTTGATTCAGTTTGTCTTCTTGTACAAGACAAAGCTCAAGATTAGATCTTATGGGAATGAAAAAAATGGGCAAGAAGTGCTGCATTCCAACGTAAAACAATAAGAGCTAACTTTCTCTGAATTTATAAATGAACATCTAATTGCTGAAATAAAATTCTCAGCCTAACTGGCCCCATGATCATAAGTCAACAGACCCTGAAAAAGTAGAAGTAAGATTGCCATTTCCTTACTAAGGTAACGTACTGGAACAAACTACTTCTGTTTCGGCACTCTTGCAATAGATACCACTTGAGGAATATAGAGAGAAACAAAATACAACTTACCACCCACATTCACATTTTACTGACCTGTGGAGTAGGACTAATTCCACAGAATGCAATGACTTTCACTTTGTAAAATATTTGTTCTAATGTTTGTTATACTGCAGAGTATGAAACAGCTTTCTCCTTAATGTATAATATTACAGTTGACTTGAGGGCAAACATGAAACTAGCAACCTTGACAGATTTAATATCAGTTTATATAAACACAGAGTCAATGTCTGCACACTCTTCAGACAAGGTCAATGTGATGGTCAGCAGGGAAGAGAACTAAGAAAGAAGATGGAAACATATGATACCAGAAAAGATAAGTAGATCTATGAAAAGGACTGGAGAAGTGAGGATAACACTGATACACAGAGGAATATGTTAAAAAGAGTGGTGTGTGTGTGTGTGTGTGTGTGTGTGTGTGTGTGTGTGTGTGTGTGTGTGTACATACTTGTATTTGTGTATGCGAATCCCTGTACCCGTCTACAAAAATCTTTCCATATGATAATGGCAAGTGGTGCATGTACACTTGGTCACCAAAAGTACCACTGTCCAAATGCCAAAATGAAAACTAAATTCATTCTCCAAGTGCAGATGTTCATGAGCTGAGGTTTCATAGATGACATTTTACAAATATGGTGTAAATCTGTTGCATTTTCGAAAAGGTTGCAGCAAAGGAGTCACCAAACTAAATGCAAGACTCATAATAATTCTTGCAGTTAGCAATATGTTTGTGAAAAAAACTTTTTGAATATCTATGACATGAAGTCTGAAGTATAATTACATCTGAAAGTGAACTTGGCAATCAATCTGTGAAATGATATTTGGAACAAGGCATAAATTGACTCTCACATTTGGCACACAAGTGCAAGATTCCTCATGGTCACTTGGTTGGTAAGTGTAAGCTGTTAACCATTGTTATTTCTCTATCAATTTACTGGCAATGGTAGTATTGGGTAATCACTCTTTGGTTTAGTATGGGTCCCTGTTTTGTTTTCCAGGTGACACAGACTGTCCACTTAAACACTGACTAATGACACCAAACTTTAACCTACAGGTAGCTGCTAAAAGAGTTTTTCACTACTCTGTCTCACACATTGATAGCCATTTGCCTGGATGAGTTGGGAAGGCACTTCAGTATAAGCCTGTTACTGCATGCAGGATGATTACTGCTAGATACATTCTGCACAACATTATCACATGCCAGTCTGGTTTGCAACTGCCACAGACAGTCACCAATAATGGCAGTGCAACTCTCTCTATCATTTGTACCATCAATGACGAAAAAGACAGTGACCAGCAGTGAAAAGTTACACACACAATTCTTGATAGAAGCAGCATTACTTGTAGGCTCTGCTGAGTGATGTATTGACAACTTACACTATACATCAGACATTTCTTCAGATATATACAACTGTGTTGTTCATATGGTATTATACATCATTATTTGCACAGTGTTCAGGGTCAGTGGCACATGTGCTAGTTATAGTGGCAGAATTTGCATGAACTGTAAAGGAACAGGTGTTATGAAAGAAGTTTAGGGCTACAATCTGAGTATTTCCCTGCAGTGTTACTTACTGAAGTTGTCTTTATCTGATAAAAGATGTATTTGGTTTTCCATCATAAAATATGCAATGGCTACAGTTTATTTTTTTCCTGATGTCTGCTTTCTTTCTTTCATATACGAGTATGTATAACAATTATCCTGTGTACAAGGCAATTTCTTGGTAAGTTCTGTGTTACTGATCGTCAAAACTGAACTTATGATTTGATAGGAGTCATGCATAATGTCCCACAAAGTAGTATGGGTGATGATCTCAGAGATCAAGACCAAAAGCTGGCATGTGAGTTTGATGACAAGTTCCTCAGATGATGAGATTTACAACATACAGGGTTACCACTTGATATTGACTTAAATGAGCTGTGAGTGCTAGACCTTGACTGAGGGGGTTCTACCACCTGTTGTGGAAGTATGCCAAGGCCCATCTGCCCTCTTCTTCTTCTGGCAATCAACATGAATGCCTGAAGCACTTTCTGTACTTGTAGTTTAAGGCCCACTAATACACCACACATATGGATACTTCTTTATCTGTGTTAAGCAGTGTCCCCATTATGTGTGTGCTACATATTTACTAATGTGCATATGGAAGATGTCATGGATGCTGTGTGTGGAACTATACTATACATAAGGATCACCATCCCATTGTCCCTGGCCTCCTCTATTCCCATGTAACAGAGACTTTCCTCACAGATACATTGTAATACTTTGCCATCTCTACCTGAAACTCAGTGGCAGCAGCCTGAGCCTAAGCTATGTCACGGCACATCTGCTGCTGGGCAGACATGGCATTATGTGTGTCTGGAGATAAATGTAAAATATATCTTTGTCTTACAACAAGCTATGTCACGGCACATCTGCTGCTGGGCAGACAAAGCATTATGTGTGTCTGGAGATAAATGTAAAATATATCTTTGTCTTACACCCCTGTATACAAAGATAACTGTAGCTACAGTTACCTCTAGAATGGAGGTCTGTTCATGAAGGGGTTGAGGATGTGCTTAAGGCATTGAGTAATGTGGTGTTTCCCTCTCTTGCTGCAATATCATTTCCTCATATGCTGAGTCTATGCATCAGTGTCACAGCTTATGGAGTTATTTACCTGCTGTGAGGTAAAGTTATCCACTTGCTGTGGGGTAAAGTTATCCACCTGCTGTTGGGGTGGAGTTACTCACCTGCTGCGGTGTAAAGTTATCCACCTGCTGTGGGGTGGAGTTATCCACCTGCAGTGAGGTAGAATTATCCACCTGATCTGAAGTAGACAGGCGTGCCAGAATACTTTGCCCCTGTCCTGAGGCTGTGTCATGAGAATGAGAGTTATGACATCACCACTGATAGCCAATTTGCTATCAACATTGGTTTGCTGTGGTATAACACAGTATGTGATTGTTTTTGGTGCTGGCCCTGTGACGAAATATGGCATGTTGTGGTTTCTGTGACCTGTAACAGTTAAGTATAATTTTTTTCTTAAAGGTATGATGTCCATACTTACCATGCAGTGTCTGTAGAGTATGTACTACACCTGATGTGGAAACATATAAGAGTTATATGTACACAAGTCCAACGACAGGTAGCCCTAGCCTAAAATTAGCAAAGCCATCCAAACACTAACATTATGCACTGGCTGTCTGTTGATAATGTCGATGTCTGAAAGTACTGGTGTCAACACCACTTGTCTTGAATGAATCTTGCAGCAGCATCCTCTGCATCAAAGTCATCATCCCCTACAGAGAAGGAAAGGAATTGCATTCTGCATACACTTTTTCCTGGCATGTCTCACCAGGCCACTAGCTGTTTTCCTACACTATGCTGAGGCATGGTTCTTTCCCTCTATAGCATTTATGTCCACCACTACTTGAATCTTTGCCTTTGTTCTCTCTCTGTCAGTTTTGCTCCCTTTCCAAAAAGACATTTTCCACATGTTCTCGGTGATGATTGAGGGTGTGATGTTTCTTCTGTGAATTGTTCCTTGCTGCTGCAACATATTTTAATCTACAAAGACATTTGAAAATAGTAATTTTCAAGTTAATCATTTTTAGACCTAAAACTCCACACCAAATCTCCAGTTTGTACTCCCATCTAAACTGTACTGACTGCACCTCCATACTTTTCACTTAATGAGGCTATCTTTACAGCCAACAACTTCAAATAACTTATTTCCCTACAGATTATCCATCTCCATTGTCTCCCAATTATTTATGGACTCAAAGCCTGACTGGCTCAATTATTTAAGGACTCAAAGCCTGACTGGATCACTAAAGAACTTAAATCTTCAGGATGATGCATGAAAAGTCTGGAAACAAGACTCTACTCCCAACAACCGTGACCACTACACAGCCTTAAAAACACTGCCAAATAGGGTATCCATAGGCATAAAGCTAAACACTTACAATCTACATAATTCTCTTCCCTTCCCTTCACTCACATAAAAAGTAACTTAAAGAAGTCAATAATCTAAGTGGAAGATACCCCTAAAGATGTATCCAGTCTTGGATACATTTCTTGCCCCTTAGGCAATCTGACAGTTTCTGACTTCTTAGGAGAATGCTCAGATCTCTTCTCACCATCAAACAGTCCCATCCCCAGAACAAAAACAGACCTAATCCCAACCACCCCCCCCAAATTCATACCACTCTTCTACTTCTCCAGAATAACTTCTAAATAAATATTACCCCTACTTGAACAAATTCCTCTTGACTCTCCAAACGGGCTAGATAACATTTGCCCCTTGTTCTTTGCTATTGTAAACACTACCTTACCATCCCACTAAAACATGTCTATAACCTGTGAGACACCAGGCATACTATACTAACTCTTTGGAAAGCCTCCTTTGTTGTACCAGTTACAAAAGTATTCAAACCCACTGTCTGCAATCACTTCCACCCCATCTGCATCCTGTCACTTCTGGGCAAAATACTACTGAAACTTATCTATAATTAATCACCTTCTATCCAAACAACAGCATGGCTTTTGGACTGGATGCAGCATCCTGACATCAATACATACTCTGACTGATGACATTCTAACTAATATGGATACAGGCAATCTAACTGGAGCCACATTCATTAATTTAACACACGCCTTTGATATGATTGACCAGTCTATACCACTATTCCATCTCCAAGCCACTGGATCTGCTGTGCTGCCAGTGAAAGGTTTAAAACCTTTCTATCTACTAGATCCCTCCTGGTAAAGATAGGTTCTACTGATCCCACTTTCTCTCACTGAGGAAGTCCATAAGGCTCCATACTTGCTCCAATCCTTTTTTTTCTGTTTTCATCAGTAGACTCCCACTTGAACAGCACCAACTTCTTCTACGTCTTTATGCAGATGACATGATCATCTACAGGGCTAATTTCTGGCAAATAATCACTGAAAGCAGCTACAAAAAGATCTCCTTGAGTTGCCCAACTGGCTCTGCTGCAAAAGCCTGCTGCTCAATTCTCCACCCCCCCCAAACAAAACAAATGCATGCTACCTGGGACATACTAACACTAAACAAAACCAACCAATTTCTTAATCACTGACCATTACAATAACTCCACTGACGTCCCTAAATCATTTAGATACTAAAATATTTGGCTGGACCAATCCCTTAACTACAAAAAGCATATTCAGAAGTTATCAGCCAAAGTCAACTACCTACTTTCTCTTGGGCCTATAAATTCTCTCATTTTCTTTCTTCCTCCACCAGAGCTTCTATCGCCACCTCAAGTACGGTCTCCCCTTGTTTGCCTCAGCCTCAGGCAAAAGCACTTCAACTCTTCAGACACTTTCAAATAAAATATGCTACTTCATTACCAATGTCCTACTAGAATGACCACCATTGCCTCACTCTATTCAAAACCAAATAGCATCCAGTCCAGGTCAGAGTTAACATCCTACTTGGCTCCCTTCTTTTTGGATTACTCCATCATGACACACCCTTTCTGTCACAATGAAACATATTACTGCTTCTCCAACCTACAACTCAAGAAGCCATTACAGACGTGGCCCCACCCTTTAAACACCATACAACAAATTATATTCTTCCAACAGCAGCTTCTCAATTTTTGCCCTTAAATTATGTCAATCTTTTTCACAAATGTTAGCTGCACTGTCTGAGTACTTATACTTTGGTTACTTCAAACACAACCTGCAAATGCAAATGTCTGCCACAAAGGCATATCACATAATTCTGCACCTTCTACTTAGCAGGATTCTATTAGTTACCCCACTCTCCCTCCTTCTTAATACCCACTATGGACTCAGCATATTGCCACTGAGGATATACTGTGATGTTTACATATTAGCATAACTACTACAACTACTTTCTCATCACTCTCTCCCAACTGACTAGTTACTAACCTTTGGTTTTATCTTACCCACAAAAGTTATTCTACATACTTTAATTCTACCATGCTCATCCTAACCTCCTTGTTGACTACTGTTTCATCTACTTAAAACCTCCTTTCTTCTCCTTTTACTTTTCCCTTCTGTTTTCCTTCTGTAAACATGTACAACACATTGTTATTGTTTGTACTATGCTTGTTTGCTTGTAAATAAGTACAATACATTGTTATTGATTGTACTATCCTTGTTTGCTTGTAAATATGTACAATTCATTGTTATTGGTTGTACTATGCTTGTTTGCTTGTAAATATGTATAACACATCGTTATTGATTGTACTATGCTTGTTTGCTTGTAAATATTTACAGCACATTGTTATTGATTGTATTATGCTTCTTGTGTCACTTTGTGACCCTCAGTGAATATAAATACTCACTGCACCTTTCGTAATGCAGGCTGCGCCTGTAACTGGTCATGTGATTGATCATTGATCAGTGTTCTGTGTTGGTAAACAAATACAGATAAATAAATTATACCTTCCTAGTCTACGTGAGCACAAACATTTCTGAGTCATGCATTTTGTTCCGTAATGGATTAATAGCAGAATCTTAGTGAAGCATTAATTACAATACCTCTTTTTGCCTTTCTTTTGCAGTAATGTCTGTGTTATACATTCATCTCTTGTAGTAAATGTGGGAGTATGCCTAGTGAAATGTAGGCCTATAAGACTTTGTTGGAAGGGTAGAGGAAACTAATTTTTAAAGAATTTTTTTCTGCATTTCATTTCTTAGTTATAGGAAAGTTGGTTTCAGTGTGGTCCAGAGCATTTCCATTGTCAGAGACCATTGCCTGCACTAACCAACTCTACAAATGCAACAGAAATGAAAACAGCAATAATTATGGCACCTTGTACATTCCAAATATTTGCAGGTTAAATTACAGTAATATTGCACTTTTTCCTGCCGTAACAGTAAGTCAGAGGCTAATCCTGAAGATATTACACTGACATCCACTGATTACCTTTTTATTTGCAATAATTTTAACTCTCTCTAATGCCCAGAAACCTTCTTATTAAATGTATGCTTTCCCTCAAACATAAACACAGACCCCAACAGATTTCAAAAATGTAAGTTGAGAAAGACTGGAGAAAGTTTGGTTACATTAATGAAGTTCTTATATATGATCAAACATTTCCACACTTAGCTTTACGATCTCATTAAAGTGAATATGTCGAAGCGCTTTCATCAGTGTAGATGTGACAGAGCTATGAAGTACTCATTCAAGCACATCAGCACTATGAGAACTTCAAGTTGATGGCACGAAGCTGGTGCATGGGAAAACAGTCTCTGCATGGCTATGCTTTTCTATGTGCATCATTTACCTGTGCAGGATGTAAGGGTTCAGAGAGAGTGATGCCACACTCTAATGGGTGCAGTTCACTCCTTACTAGTCGTAGTTTCATACATCTGTATACCATAGTGAACCTGGACCAAGGAAAATGCGGTCTGTTAAATTCCATGGCCATGCCCAAAGCTAATGTGTAAAAGAGACTCTCCTCCACCTGCCACAGAAATCACACCTACAGAGTTGGAAGATGCCACATTTAGCCATACATGGATAAAATCAGCATTCGGTCAGAGCTGGAGGATCACCACACCTTGTTGATGGTGATACCCCCAGTTAAGAGAGGAGTGCTGCAGTAGTGAAGGGGGACGAGATAGCTGGGTGGCATTTGGAGGCTCAGGAAAGGAGGCAAGAGTTATACACTAAGTATTCATTTTGGTCTATATTAGCCCTATATATAGGTTCATAGGTTCATACTAAGCTATCTGCCCTAGGGCATTTATAAGCCTAGCCAGAGTGTGTTTGGCTTTTGCCACCCATTTTAAATTAATTTTGCTATGCCCTTTTTCGAGGTTAGTATACTGTGCCTCTGTCTAACAGTGACACAGAAATGATACCCGGGGTAAACCTACGATCTCCCATCCACTCATCAAGATTCCTCTTGAAGAGAGTCAATGAGGGACTCTGCCTAACCTGGACTGGGATTTTATTCCAGAGTGAAGGGAGCCTCTGGGTTATGAATCTGTCCCTCCAGCATGTAATATTTATTTCAGTGCTGAGGTTCAAGTCTCTCGAGCGCGTAGCTCGATGGGATTTGGATTTTCTGAGGTGCAGCATGTCCATTAATTCCGGGTTGGACATGGCTTTATATGTCAGGCACAGATCGCCTCTGAGCAGGCGGTATGCCACTGAGTAGAGCTGGAGTTTCTTTAACTGGGCAGCATATGGCATCTGTTTGAGCCCTTTGATCCTCTTGGTGAGGTACTTTTGGGGTCTTTTCAGTTGATGCAGGTGTCTGGTAAGGTACATCCCAAAAGGGGCATTGTACTCAATTATGGGCCTGATGAGGGATGAGTAAAGAGGCATGATGACCTCCCCTGATCTAGATGTGAATCCCTTCATGATTAGGTGGGCTATATAAAATGTTTTTCTAACCACTTTGGCCATGTGGTTGTCAAATGAGAGATTGCTATCAACTTGGGTCCCCAGGTCCCTAATTACTTCTTCTGTACTTAATGGATTACCACCTATGTGGTAGTTTGTGGGCACTTTGTTTTTGCCAAAGGGGATGACTATACATTTTTTGGCGTTTAGCTTGAGGCCATGGCTCTGGCACCAGTTGTTGGTTTCTATGAGGCCCTTTTGGAGGATGCTTGTGTCGGCTGGAGAGTCGATTATGGTGCCCAGTTTGCAGTCATCTGTGAACTTGGTCAGCCACAGTCCTTCTGTGTTGGCCTGTACCTCCGAGAAATATATACCGAATAAGAGAGGTCCCAGGACTGAGCCTTGTGGGATGCCACTTGTAACTGGTTTGGAGTCTGACATGGCTCCAGCAATTCTAACCATGTGGGTTCTGTCCTAGAGCCAGTTTGCAACCCATCTAGTGATATAGGGGTTTATATTTAAGCTGGTGAGCTTATCTATAATGCCCAAGTGGGGTACTGTATCAGAGGCTTTTGCGAAGCCCAGGTAGGCTGTGTGGACCACCTTCCCCTCGTCAATGGCCTTGGTGACTGTTTCAAAGAAATCAACTAGGTTTAAGAGGCAGGATCTGCCCTTAACAAAGCTGAACTGGGTAGGATCCAATGTCTGTAGGTCCCCAATATCTTTATTTATGAGGTCCATGATGATCCTTTCCACAGCTTTACAGACCAAACTAGTCAGGCTTATGGGGCGATAGTTTCCAGGATCCGTTGAGGCACCACCTTTGTGGAGAGGGACCACTGTTGCTGTATGCCACTCTTTGGGTACATATCCTGTAGTAAGGCTGAGATTGAACAGTAGTTTTATGTTTGGGTTTAGCTCTTCTTGGAGTTCATGTAGGACGCAGCCCGGGACACCGTCTGGTCCCATTGATGCTGTGTTTTTTGCTTTGGACAGGGCAGCTCTTACCTGAGCATCTGAGATGTCAGGGGGGCAGCACTCTTCTGGGAAAAATATTTGCCCTTTTGGTGGGGGGGGGGGAGAAGTTTGCGCTGAACCTGTCAGCTAGGATGTTGGCAATGTTTGTGGGTTCGGTGTATTTTTTTGTCATTTTGGACTAATTCTGAGCATATCTGGAAATTCCACCCAGATTCCTAACATAACTAAAGAAAGCCTTGTAATTATCCTTAGTGTCCTGTGCAATTTTTCTCTCGAAGCTGGCCTTAGACGATGTTATGAGTGCCCGTAGTTTTTTGCTAATACTGATCAGAGATGCTTTCCCTTTTTGGGATTTTGCTCTATCATGTAGTAGCTTCCTCCTTCTATTGTATAGTTTGTTTATAGCTGGGGTCCACCAGACAGGACGTCTGCCTTTGGAGGATTGGGTCTTGGTTTTATTTGGGATTGCATGATCCATGCATTCCTGAAGGTGTTCATAGAATGCATTTATAAAGGATTCTGCGGTCTGGGCCGTATTTTCCACAGGCCCGGGGGCTTTGAAGGATTCCACCTCAGTTTTGAGGAGTGTGAAATTTGCTTTAAAGAAGATTTTCACTGTGGTTTTCAGGGCAGGGGGTGGAGTCGGGATGTGAATATCCAGTGAGATTAGTTTATGGTCTGATCTTACCAGTGAGGGATACACTTCTGGTCTGGAGCATAGAGTCCCCATGTTGGTGATGATCAGGTCCAGTATGTTTTCCCCTCTTGTGGGAGTGGTAACAAGTTGTTCCATAGCATTTGAGTTTATAAATTCTAGGAACCTTTGGGCTAGGGTGTTGGAGCTAGAGTAATGCTCCCAGTCTATGTTTGGGTAGTTGAAGTCGCCCAATATAATGGTGTTTGGAGAGACCTTCATATTTTCCAGTGTTCTCAGGAAGGCCGAGTGGGGTTCCTGGGTTTGGGAGGGTGGTCTGTAGCAGGCTATAAACTGGAAGGCAGTTTTACCCACTGTTAGCTGCACATGGATAGTCTCTGATCCTTCATGCTGTGCCACCAACCTGGAGGTGTGGGTATCTTTGACGAATATTGATACTCCCCCTCCTTTTGTGGTTCGGTCCAAGTTTTGGGGCCGAAAAGCATGGTATGAGATATAACCTGGTAGTGCTGGGGTGCTCTCGGGAGCCTTGAACCAGGTTTCTGTTACTGCACAGATATCGATGTTCTCCATGCTAAGGAGAGTTTCGAGTGCATGCATCTTGAGGTTTAGACTTCTGGCGTTGAGTAGCATTACTCTTAGTTTCTTATCCCTTGTGATACCTATTGAGGTGGATTTGTCTTTTGAGCCTTGCCTAAAAAGGCACTATGGGGGTAGCAAGAGCCTTTGCCAATATCCAAAAGCCCAGGGGTGACAGGTGAAAGCCGTCCCTAGCGAAGCATCGTGGCTTGTCGAGCATGTCATCCCAGGCTGACAGGCATTGGATCCCCTTTGAATGACACCAATACTTAAGCCAGTTGTTGAAATTGATCATCTTGTCTTCATATTGTGGCATCATTCTTGGTGAGGGTAAGATGCTACTCAAGGTCAGGGTCATACCGGCCTGGGCTACATGCTCAGAGAGCTCCTCCATGTCTCTTTTCATGTAGTCCAGGGAGGTACGTCTCAGGTCATTCACACCAGCATGGACAATGACTGAGTCATATCTGTACTTGCCTTGGAGTGACCTGAGCGCTTGTGTTATGTGGCGGATCCTAGCACCCGACAGGCAGTATGGCATCTTATAGTATGTACATATAAGGCTTATATATATATATATATATATGTAATTGTACATACTGCAAGACAGTTTCTAGGACAAAGTCATTCACTTCTGTAAATACCCCCAAAGTATTTGAAATTAGATCACTAATTACCTGTCGCACAGATTGGACAGTCTATATGGCCATATGCCAATGTGGAGCATTTTATATTGGACAAACATTCATTTCACTGAGACCTAATTACCAGGACAGCTACACATCTTAGTGACATTAACTGCAAGAGACAAAGGAGCGCACTTTATAAACATAAAGTGGAACATGAGACTGCAAATTTTGTATTTGTAGGTATAGAAGTAGTTTAGGTAAAAAAGGTCAGATATTACTAAGCATTCTATTCTAGATAGAAAGGAAAGGTTATGGATTATTAACTTAGGAGCTCTATGTAGGCCAGGCTTAAATGAACATTGGTAGATGGTCATGATATAAATATATTGATGTTATTAGTTAGACTGATTATTTGTGGTTCTATTTTATATTTGGTTTAGGTAAATTTCATGAATAAAGATTACATTATATATTGATATTTGAATATATTGTTTAATATATTTAATATGTTATATAACTGATTAATCTGTGATGTAACTTGATGCTTTCATGTATTAATGTTTGGTATCTGTGAGTTTTATGTGTGTTACAGCCTTAAGACAATGTATATATTAAGGGGAGAATTGATTGCGACTGTACTGCACTGCGGATGTCAGGGGGCGAAACCGGTTTGTGTTTGTGCTGTTTGACTGCTCGCTATCCACTGTAAAGTGAAGACTGCCATATTTATGGAAAGATACATTTGTTCCTCTTTATTTGACTTTCTGACTCGTTTTTTTCATTTAAGTCTACATTTATATTTTTGGATGACTGTTTTCAAGTGCTGGACCCTATTTGTGAACTGTTGTTGGTTTGGTCCATGCACAACGTTGGCTACGTGCACTGAAACTTTGGGTTTGCGTATATACACACACACATATATATATATATATATATGTATAAAACCTCATTTCATCGACAGCTTAAAATGTTAAATTTCACAAGACTAAATGAAAAACCATACACAAACTCACAAAACTAATGGCAACCTTTCCCCAACTTAAAAACTACTTATATATCCTCTTAACAAAAAACAGACAATGTAAAACCCCCACACCCCCCAACTATATATATTAACTCCAGGTCGCACTACTGTGGGGAAAGTACAGTTGTGTACACTTACCATAAATGTAGATGTTCGAGTGTCTTCACTGTTGCAGTCATGACTGTAGGGTTCTCCCCTGCAGGCAGGCAGTCCTCGGTCAGCCAGAATCCCAAAGTCTGGGTCCGGCGTCGGCTGTTCAACCATGCTCCCTGACGTCAGAGCGCCAGGAGTACAAAGCTGACAGCCGACGCCATGTTCTCCAGTTTTTCTTGCCCCAGATGTCAGGAGTCCCAAAATGAGTAAGGTCCCATATCCTTTGCAAATACACCTCAGAAGAATGGTGAAAAAAGGAACCACACAAAAGTAAAAATAAGAGGGGACTGGAGGGCGGGAAACCCAGACTACAGCAGTGAAGACACTCGAACATCTACATTTATGGTAAGTGTACACAACTGTACTATGTTCATCGTGTTTCACTGTTGCAGTCATGACTGTAGGGTAGAATCCCAAAGCAGAATGAAAGGGAGGTGGTCATAAAGTAGAAGGGGCGGCTAAAAGGCCCTGCAAGACTGCAGAAGCAAAGCCTGCCCTAGACTTAGAGTGGAGAGGTAGATTGTAGTGCTTTGAAAAAGTATGCACTGAACTCCAAGTTGCAGCTTCCAAAATGTCTTTGGTAGGAACGCCCCTGAGGAAGACAGCTGAAGTGGCAGCAGCTCTGGTGGAATGAGTCCATATACTCCCTGGGATTTGCTTTCCATGGTGTGAATAACAAAATCTGATTCCATGAGCAATCCATTTAGAAATGGTCTGTTTTGAAATGGCTTTACCTTGGGAACTTGAAGCATAAGAAACAAACAATTGCTCTGATTTTCTGATGTCCTTGGTTCTGTCCAGGTAAAAACGTAGTTGTCTGTGTACATCCAAGGAATGTAAGATCCTTTCCCCTTTATTTTGAGGAGTGGGGAAAAAAGTTGGCAAGTGGATAGTTTGATTTAAAGCCACTTTGGAAACCACCTTAGGCATGAATGTAGGATTAGTCCTCAAAGACACCCTGTCTTGATGAAAAATAATATAAGGTTCTACAGCCATAAGAGCTTGCAACTCTGAAACTCTCCTGGCAGAGGTCAGAGCTAACAGGATGGCTGTTTTCCAAGATAAAAACTTCATGTCAGAAGAGGCAGCAGGCTCAAAAGGAGGTAAGGTGAGCTTTTCCAAAACATAGTTGAGATCCCAAGCAGGAATGGGTGGAGATCTAGGAGGTCTTAAGTTCTTAGCTCCTCTGAGAAACTGTCTCATGAGCTGGTGGGAAAAGATTAGAGGGTCTGTATTATAATGAGCGGAAATAGCAGAGGCATGTATCTTAATGGAAGAGAAAGAGAGACCCTTATGTAAGAGATCTGTCAGGTAAAGTAAAATCAAAGGAATGTTAGGAAGAAGAGGATCAGAATCCTGAGCCTGCATCCAGGAACAAAATCTTTTCCATTTTCCTGCATAAGATTTTCTAGTGCTAGGACGTCTGGCTTCTAAAATGACATCCATAACCTGCTTGGGTAGGAGAGAAGGAATCAAAGACCCTGGATTAACCAGGCCGCTAGGCTGAGAGTTCTGAAATGGAAGTGTAGAACCTGACCCTGATGTTGGGACAGAAGGTTCGGAGTCTGTGGTAAAACCCAAGGGGGCTCCAGACCTAGGGTTTTCAGAGTAGGGTACCAAAACTGTCGAGGCCAATTTGGGGCCAGCAAGATTATCATCTTGGGCTTGTCCTGTTTGATCTTTAATAATACCCGTGGAAGAAGAGGAAGAGGTGGAAAGGCATATCCCGAGAGGTTTCTCCAACTGAATGATAGTGCATTCACTTTCCAAGCTTGTTCGTGGAAAATCCTGGTGCAAAAATTCTGTAGTTGATGATTGAGATGGGATGCAAAGAGGTCTATGTGAGGACATCCCCAGACTGCTGTTATCATCCTGAATATTTCGGTGTCTAGCATCCATTCGTGTGGATCCGAAAGGTTTCTGCTCAGACTGTCTGCCAGGAAGTTTTGCTTCCCTGGTAGAAACTGAGCCTGAAGGTCCAGATTGCAAGCTAGAGCTGTGTTCCATAGATCCATGGCTAGTCTGCAAAGGGGGTAGGAATGAGATCCCCCTTGCTTGTTTATGTACCACATAACTGTGGTGTTGTCTGTCCGTATCAGTAGTTGTCCTGGTTGTAGAAGATTCCTGAAGGCCATTAGAGCTTTCTGAATGGCTAACATTTCCTTTAAATTGATATGCAGGTGCTTCTGATCCTTTGTCCAAAGGCCCTGCAGACAGTTGCCCTGAAAATGGGCTCCCCATGCATAATCCGAGGCGTCCGTGGTTAGTATCTGAGTGGCAGGAGGCAGACAGAAGGGTTTTCCTTTGTTTAGAGTACATGCCTTGGACTACCAAAGGAATTCCTTTTGAAGACAAGGCAGGATGGAGATCAGTATGTCTAAACTGTGGCAATGCTGAGACCATACACTTTTTAGGTACCACTGCATTTTCCTCATGTGTAGTCTTGCATATGGTACGAGAAGGATGCAGGAGGCCATGTAACCCAAAGCCTGCAGGAATCTCCTTGCAGATAGCTGAGTTAAAGTTGTCAAGGTTTTGAAAGTTGAAGCCAGCTGAAACTGTTTTTCGTATGTCAGAAATGCCATCTGGGTTGTTGTGTTTAAAGAAGCGCCCAGAAAAATGATCTGTTGTGAGGGTGTCAAATTTGACTTTTTTATGTTTACAGTGAATCCCAGGAACTTGAGGAGATCCTGAACAAACCGTAGATGCTGGAGTAAGACCTCCTTGCTGTCTGCCTGAATTAGACAATCGTCCAGATAAGGGTAAATTTGAATTCCCTTGAGTCTGCAGTAAGCTACTACTGGAGCCAGGCATTTGGTGAAGACCCTGGGTGCAGTAGACAATCCAAAGGGCAGCGCAGAGAATTGAAAGTGCCTCGATCCGGCCTTGAACCTGAGGTATTTTCTGCATTCCTGCCTGATGGGAATGTGTAAATATGCCTCCTTTAAATCCAAAGTTACCATCCATGCATTTCTGGACAGCATTGGAAGTAGCTGCTGTAGAGTAAGCATCTTGAATTTTGGAATCTCTAGAAAGGTGTTCAAGACTGACAGATCCAGAATGGGTCTCCATGAATTTTGCTTCCTTGGGACTAGAAAGAGCCTTGAGTAAAAACCTTGTCCCATCCCTGATAGTGGAACTAGTTCTATGGCTTTCATAGCCAAAAGAGCTTCCACCTGGTTTAAGGCCTCTGTCCATTGATGTTTTGGAAGATCTGGCCATCCACTTGGCGTTGGTAAGGTATAAAAATGGAATTTGTAACCTCTTGAAACCACATCCAGAACCCACTTGTCTTGGGTTATATGAGTCCAATTTCGGTGAAAAAGAGAAAGTTTTCCTCTGAGAGAGGCTTGCAGGCAAGAAGTTCCTGCAGCCCAACAGAGGGAGTCATTGAGTCTGTTTCCTATGAGTTTGCAACCTGTCCTCTCCTCCCCTAGGGGTGGAAGCAGTCCACTGTCTTGGTCTATAAGAGGCTTGTGTTCGAGGCCTTCCTCGGGAGCATCTGTATCTGCCCCTCTGAGGCCTGTCTGAATTGGGAAAGGACCAATTTTTTGTAGGCCAATTCCTGCTAAATCTGGGTGGCTGTACTTGTAAGAAATCTTTAACTGTTTGCATGGATTTTTGCCTTGTCCTCCATCTTTTTAATCACCTCTTCAGCTTTAGATCCAAACAAAACATTATGCTGAACAGGAGCATCCAATAATTTAGCTTTTACTTGTTCTGGCAAAATTTTGTTCCTTTAACCATGCATGCCTTCTAATTACTGTGCCAGTGGCAGCAGCCCTACAATAAGCCTCCAAGGCATCAAATCCACAGTGTAAACCATGCTTCCCAACTTGTTCAGTGGCATGCATTAAGTCATGTAATTCCTTATCATCTGCACAGGCAGAAATGGAAGTAAGCTTTTGTTTTAAAACAGACAAGAGAAATTGCTGGTATTTCAGCATATGAAACTGACAGTTTAAAACCCTAATAGATAAAGTAGCAGAAGTGTACACTTTTTTGCCCCATCTTTCTAAAGATCTAGAATCCTTTTCAGTGGGAATGGGGTTGTTAGCAGAAGTGGCCTTAACTCCCTTAGGACCCTGAGAAATGGTTTCAGGGTCAGCAGTAGAGTTCTTGTATAAAAACTGGTGGGAATCAGGAACCCTGTAATATCTATCAGACTTAACAGGAGCAGGAGGAAAAGAGTCAAGGGTTAAGTTAGCCTCCGAAAAAGCATCATCCACAATATCCAAAATAGGAGGAATAGCCAGGGGTCTATGTTGGGGAAGAAGAAGAAAATCCCTTAGTCTTTTCTTAGATTCCGAATACTCCTGTCCTTCCCAGTGGAAATGTTCCCTCATTTCATGCAAAGTTTCCCCAAAAGAGAAATCCTCAGGGGGAGAAGCTGAAGGAATGGATTCCTCAGCATCAGAATCCTCATAAGGAGGGAAAGAATATTCCTGGTCAGAAGAAGAAACTGAAGAAACAGAAGCCTGATCAGAGGAGTCATAATAAACTTCCTGCCTTGGCCTTTTATCTGGAGGGGGATGTGAACCCCTAATCATAGTAAGTAAATCCTCCGCCATCTTAAGTAACTGTTTCTGTGACTTGGGAGCCGGTTCAGAAGAGGCCTGTGTTGCAGTCTTTGATTTGGAAGGAGTCTTTGCCTTTGTCTTTGGCTTTGCCTTTATTAGAAGCTGAGTAGGCCTGAAAACCCCTTTGGAAGCCGGTACCTGCACAGCGGCTCTGGACCCATCCGAAGGAGCATTGTCCGAAGGTCCTGCAATAGAAATACTCAAAGGCCTAGTTGGCTCCTTGTGGGAGTCCGTTTCGGCCATCGGTTCCGAAATGGCCGACGACAGGGGCTGCAAAAGCGCCTCACTGACGACGGCTGAACCTGAAGATGGCTCCGCTTGTGTGATATCGTCAGATTTGGACCTCGGAGGCCTGTCTTTGTCCTTGCGTCGTTTGTGAACTCCGGTAGCTGGAACCGTATCCGACGACATTTTGTAATTAAAACGCCTACCGAAGTAATGAAATGCAAAATCGTACCTTCGTTTAATTGTACGTTGATTGAATCTAGCACAAAACCGACAACTAGCTACGTCGTGGTCAGGGCCTAAGCAAGGAATACAGTAAGAATGAAAATCCTTATGAGATATTTGCTTCCCACATGAAATACAATTATTAACTTTTTCTGACATCGGAATGGAGCAAGAAAAAAGTTTCCCCAACGGGGTACTTAGCTTTGAGTAGGAGAAGAAAGTTTTTGGACTGAAGTTTGTTCAGAAAAGATTGTCAGGAGTCAGCTGACCGGCACTTGCAAACTGCTATCACCGCACGGCAAGAAAGACTGGAGAACATGGCGTCGGCTGTCAGCTTTGTACTCCTGGCGCTCTGACGTCAGGGAGCATGGTTGAACAGCCGACGCCGGACTCAGACTTTGGGATTCTGGCTGACCAAGGACTGCCTGCCGGCAGGGGAGAACCCTACATTCATGACTGCAACAGTGAAACACGATGAACATCAGGGCATATACCTTTTACTTGCCTCACAGTACTCTACATACTGCCACATCAAGTCTATAGCTTATAATTCAGTGAAATGAGATTCAGTGAACTGAGTTGTCGGTGTTGTGAATTTTAGGTGATTAGGTCTCAGTGAAATGAATGTCAGTGAAATGGGATTTCAGTCAAGTGAAGGAGACCCATATATATATATATATATATATATATATATATATATATATATATATATATATTATTATATTATATTATGTATATTGGTTACGATTACTTCATCAGAGCTTAGAGAATGTACTCTAAATGTATAACTGTGTTACTCAGACTGCTTCATATTCATAGATTTTGTAACAATATGGAAGTGTGCATATATCACATGCATTTTTGAACTAAGTGCTGAGTACCTTTTCATGTACATTATAAATTATACCATTTTTGCTATACTTTATAGTAAATTACACTTCAGAAAGAGTGCTGCATGTAGTTGATGATATTACTTGTGATGGATTATCATGCTCATAACATAGTCTGTCTGGTTAAACATTTAGTCAGAATTGAATATTAAAATGTATTACTTAAATGTTGCACTACCAAGGGCCATTACAGCGCCTTGCTCAGAGGTATATGAAATATTACTGATAATGTATTGGTGATTTTCAGAACTTTCCTCAAGTTCTAGAAATGGGGAGGGGATGAAGTTATAAAGTGCATATTGTTCATTAACGTTGCATTAATGTAAACAGCAATGCTTTAGGCCCTGAATAACAAGGCATAACAATAATAATGATGACATCATTGTGATATCATACAAGAAGTAGCAATGAAAAGTACTCCTGCTAGAAGGTGAATGCTAATGGCAACAACTACTTGCAGCTTAGACTGGATACTTGACACTTAAAAGTTGTTTAGAGGCAAAGCAACACCTGCAAGACTCTGCTAAGGTTGCCATAGCAGCAAACTTTTCACTAATACATGGATTAATACATCAGTCACCCTTCCCCAGAAAAGGTACCTGGTGCCTCTGACTATATCAACTGTAGATATTCAGTACTGCCTCTAACAACTTATTTTCAGTTGCACTCCAATACATCAGAACCATAATTGTCTCATCTTGCACATGGTGCTGGTCCCTGATACAACGTCCCAACCCCTCAGTTTTGAAAGTAAATTAAAAAACAAGAAAGCTGACTGCTACTTTAGTGCCAAATGCAGCTCCCTACAGCTTCCACAGTTCCACAGCCAACTCCCACAACCCCCACACTCCCACAGCTCTAGACTTTGCCTTTTAATGTAAGATGTATCAACCATATCACCCACACTCCCACAGCTCCAGACTTTGCCTTTTCATGTAAGATGTATCAACCATATCACCCACACTCCAACAGCTCTAGACTTTGCCTTTTCATGTAGTGTGTACCAGTCCTAATAGCCAGACTCCCATTCACACAGCTCTTCAGTTGAAGAGCAAAAAAACAGATAAAATAAAAAATACAACCAGATTAAAAAAAGATGGACTTCTATATCAGCTTGCTACAGAAACTGCTCTTCTCAATTGTCTCCCCTAATACTCTGCTGTCCCCTTCACCCCATCCTTGCATATCTTCCGACATACATAACATTCCTTGGATAATAACCCTTTCCTTATGGTACATGCTACAGAACATTGCTTACATATACAGAGTTAGATGTTGCATTTATTAACAACAAACTCATGAAGAACAGGACAGGATAAAATGCAGTGTCAAAGAGGAAGTTGTTTGCAGAATTAAAGCTGTATGGGGAAATATGTTAGAAATGTTAAATACTGTACGTCCCTTAAAGCACACTGTATGCACATTCCAGTCAGTAACTCACTGTTTTTCTCCTATTTTTCACATCTCTACACTTATTAAGAAAGTACAGCACAGCCAGGAGAGAAATCTGATGTTTCACCACTTGGTCTCATGACTCCTTAATACTGTTTTACAACAATTAGGAAATAAGAGATACGTATATAAAATAAAAATAAAATTATACTGAATATGATTTGAACCTGTCAGGCTCTCACACATATAGCTTTAGCAAGTGGTTAGAAAATATATTCTCTGTGTTTTATGGGATTTTATTATACTAAATTAGTAATGTAAAAGAAATGGAGCATTACACAGATGAACAACTTTGAAGTGAAAATGGACCTGACCCTGAAACAGTACTAGTCAGTATTTCAGTTGCACTACTTAATTGCAGAAAATTTATGGTATTTTATTACAAAAATTAATAAAATTATTCAGTCATTTTAAAATATGTGCAGTAATACAAAGAAAAATAATTGTGAAATGAAACCAGATCTGCATCTCAAACAGTGCTTGTCAGCAGAGACATAGCTGTCTCAACTAGTACCCCATTCCTTGGCTTCCTATAGTCCAGTATCCATGTGCCCTCCCAGCTCTTCAAGGGAAGAGAAAAAAATGTATTTGGATTACTGTAGGAAGCTAATACAGTAATTCATCCAATCTGCAGCCTTCAGCTCTTTAAGTGAAGGGGAAAAAAAGAAAAATGCTGTACTCAAGTGCATTTCTGTACTGGCACTTCAGTATGAAAAAAAACGAATGGCCCTCTCAGACATGCCCCCTAACTCTATGCAACCCGGAGCATTTACTCCCTTTGCCCCACCCTTGCTATGCTACTGCTTGTCAGTATTTACTCACTGCATTTTTAATTGCAAGATATAATTCATTAGTGGCAATTTCATTTTCCTAAATAAAAATGTTACTTTTCTTTCATGTGTCTCATTGAAATAAAGACATTTAACACTTACATTGTCTCCATCTCTCTCTTTCTGATTTTTTTTCTTTTCCCTTATATGTTCTGTTTTCTGCAGGCCCCAAAATACCTGTAACTGCTTGGCTGCAAGCCTTCCATGTGTGAAAATGTTCACCAACTCCCACCTGCCTACACAAGCCTGCTTCACAAGGTGGTGGTAGTGATACCACCCCCTGATGGCATGGCAGAATGGCAAGCCAAGAACTTGAGTTTCATGGTCTGGTTGTAGAGAGGGTAGTAGAGAGGTGTCTGGGTCATTATGAATTCCTTCTCCAGTGGAAACAAGGCAGACTTTCCCAGTGACTTGATCATAGAGTCACCCAAGGCCTTGAATCCCTCACCATCAAGGTCACCCTCCCCACGTCTATCAGAGCAATATTTGAGGCTCTCTGGACATGGATGGTATCCATCCCATGGCCTTCTTCCCCCCTTTTGTCTCTGTTCACCATCTGTTTGTGTTGTCTCCCCCTTTCAATGTCCTGAACGTCATGTCTGCCTTTTAAGTTTTGCCTTAAAAGAAATCATCCCTATCCCTCTCTCCTACTGACTCTGCTTTATTCCTTTCCAAGCTTCTCTTATACAAATTTGGGAAAATGGGCGCCTATACACACCAAAACAAAAAAGTGCCAATCTTCGTCTACCTTCTCCAGAACAACTCACTTAATGTGTTCCTTTTGTGTTTTCCTTATCTGCTGTCTCCTCTGTTTCTAAATGTCCTATCTTCCCACTTTCCAGACTTATATATGGATACCCTCAGAGAGAATAAAATATTTTAAAATGTTTTGATAAGATCTGGATCAGCAGTGCTGCGCCACAAACAGCACAAGATTTCTTCTAGTCACAAGTGATCTGAGTAGATCTGAGTTTGCCTTCACTTGCTGAAAATAGAGGCCATCACTTGAGAATTTACATATGTACATATGATTTTTCATACATAAAATAAACTTGTTATGACTCACATTACACCAGCTTATAGGTTCATAGGTTCATAGGTTTATACTAGGCTATCTGCCCTAAGGCATTTATAAGCCTAGCCCAAATATTTGTGGCTTACGCCACCCCTTATATGAAAAAATACTGTGCCCATTAGTTTGTTGTGCCTCTGTCCAGCAGTGACGCAGAGATGATTCCCGGGGTAAACCTATGATCTCCCATCCACAGGTCTAGATTTCTCTTGAACAGAGTCAGCGAGGTGCTCTGCCTCACATGGACCGGGATTTTATTCCACAGCATAGGGAGTCTCTGAGTGATAAATCTATCCCTCCAGCACGTCCTATTTATATCCGTGCTAAGGTTTAAGTCGCTTGCTCTAGTGGTTTTGGTGGATTTGGATTTTTTGAGGTGAAGCATGTCCATTAATTCCGGGTTGGACATGGCCTTGTATGTCAGGCACATGTCACCTCTGAGCAGACGGTATGCATAAATAGAGCTGGAGTTTCTTCAATCTGGCAGCATATGACAGATTTTGGAGTCCCTTTATCCTTTTGGTGAGGAACTTTGGGGTCTCTCCAATTGCTGCAGATGTCGGGTGAGATACATCCCGAATGGGGCATTGTACTCGATCATTGGTCTGATAAGTGAAGAGTACAGGGGAACAATGACCTCACTAGATCTGGATGTGAATCCCTTCATGATCAGGTGGGCAATGTAGAAGGTCTTTCTAACCACTTTAGCAACGTGAGTGTCAAAGAAAGGCCACTGTCAACCTGGGTCCCCAGGTCCCTGATAACCTCTTCTGTGCTTAGTGGATTGCCACCTATATGGTAGCTTGGGGTTACCTTGTTTTTCCAAGGGTATGACTATACATTTTTGGCGTTTAACTTCAGGCCATGGCTCTGGCACCAGCTATCTGTTTCTGAGTCCCTTCTGAAGGATATCCGTGTCCGATGCACTTTCCACTATGGCCCAGTTTGCAGTCGTCTGCAAACTTTGTCAGCCAAAGTCCTCCCATGTTGGCCTGTACTTCTGAGAAGTAGATGCCAAACAATAGGGGCCAAGGACCGAGCCCTGTGGGACACCACTTGTGACTGGCTTGGACTCTGTCTCAGCCCCTGCAACTCTTACCCTGTGGCTTCTGTCCTTAAGCCAGTTTGCAACCCATCTTGTGACATATGGGTTTACATTTAAGCTGGTAAGTTTTCTACAATACCCAGTGGGGTATTGTGTCGAAACCTCTTGCAAGGTCAAGGTAGGCTGTATGGACTGCCTTTCCTCATCAATGGCCTTGGTGACTGTTTCAAAGAAGAGGAGCAAGATCAAAAGGCAAGATCTTCCCTTGACAAAGCCAAACTGGGTCGGGTCCAATGTCTGCAAGTCCCCTATATCTTTGTTTATGAGCTCCATTATGATCCTCTCCATAGCTTTGCAGACTAGACTTGTTGGAGTGGGACCACAGTTGCCATATCCTGTGGTAAGGCTGAGATTAAACAGCTGCCTGGTTTAATTCCTCATTTCTTAGATGGCAGAAATGTACTGGCAATTCCCTTGAAAGGCTGAGAACTAAATCCAGCATGCTGGTTCAAACTTTGCTCATTTAAATACAAGCACAGTGTCACAATTTGCAGATTCCCTTTAATGCATATGTGGAACATGGGACTATGAATACCTCACATCAGCTCTGCGACTTCATACAAAGTTTCCATTTTTGCTTCAGAGATTTCTGGAATTTGTACTGTAATTTTTTCCAGAATGGCTCATCACAAAGTTTCTGAGCTATCAACTTGCAAACTGAAAATTTCAATAAGGTCTGCTAGCAAGCCAGTAGTTTCATTACACAACAGCAATGTTTACACACTCCTTGGTTAAGCTATTATTCTTTGTAGACACCGTTCTCTCTCTCTTTCACCTCCTGGTTGTATTAAAAACAGTTTTTCCTGATATCCTGACCAAATTACTGTTAGTTAATATAAGTACAATATCAGGTCTCCTCTTTAAATAGGCCATAGACCTAGTCAGACCAGTAATAAAATGAATAAATGGATATATAGATAGACAGACAGACAGGTAGATAGATAAGACACATAGATAAATGACCATTATTTGTGTCATGTTGTTGACTCCATTGTCCTGATGTGTAAATTCATGTTAAATCAGTCAAAATGAATGCAAATCACATTGAGGTGGTTTTAAATGCATGTCCTCTGAAAAATGGCACAAACAATATGATTTATTAACTTCAGTTCCATGTCAAGCTCACAAGAGTCACCTTTATAAATTCTTCATGAAGGCACGTGAAAAATTTGGAATACAATTTGTAAGATGTCTTTTTGAGGTTGGGAAGTTTCATATGAACTGAGTTTATATGACTTAGTGGTCTTTTCTAATGTAATAATTCTGTGGTCAGTTGGTCACTGCACCTCCAGGAAGGAAAACAGAGTTTCCCCAGCAGTGACTTCTGTTGAAGTTTCTGCATATTCAGACTTGAAAGACAGTTAAAAAGTGACAACAAAAATGGAGCATACGTTACCATATCTGTAACATGACAATGAAAGTATGGACACTAAGTTTGATCCATAAAAGAAAAAAGAATTTGTAGGTAATTAAAAACATCTTAAAAAACAAACGTTTTGAGGCCAGGGAGCCGGCATATAGATTACCTATTTTTGGCTCTCCACAGTCGATTGTTGTTGCTGTCATTATTACTTCCGTTTAGCTCAAAATGCAATCAGACAAAATAACATCGTATTGAGGAATTCAAAATAATTATTTGAAAGGAGGTGTGCACTGCGGTGGTGGTGCTGCAGTAGCGTTGTCACCTCACAGTTAGACATTGCCCATTCGATTCTCAGTTAGAGCGTCTTCTGTATAGCGACATGCGTGAATGGATGTTCCTTCGTTCAAGGTTGTGCGTTAGGCCCGGCAAGCCAGTACATAAAAATCTACTGCCAATCATTAGCGGACCGGCGTTCCGCTGTGGCGACCCCTAACCGGGAAAAGCCGAAAGACACAAGACAATTTGAAAGGAGGTGAAACATGCATCTAATCAGGTCAGGAAAGTGTGTTGTGTTTTACAATCTTTTAGACATCTCTTTCTGTGCAAGGATCAATGCAATGTCTTAACCAAGTACCTGTGCAATACTAAAGTCACATGCAAGTAAGTGTTCAGTTTGAAAAGTATTAAAATATGTTTCTAAGTATGTGCAATATTAGTCTGTCTACCTACATGTCCGTGATGTAACAGCTATGTGTTATATGAGTAAATGTCTGTGAAAATAGTCTATATGTTGTCTGCACATTGAGTCCAGAGACACCGAATTTCATTCAGGTTTTGCATTTGTGTGATTTCTGAATGACAATAAAGTTTACTTTGACTTTAAGGTATCAGGTCATATGGAAGACCAGCATGACAGAGACTGCTTAGACTGCACATGAGATACACAGGCAGATGTGTGTGATTCTACAGAAGCCAGTGGCCAGTCATCAAACAGTACATGGGTGAATGATACTAATGAGGCCTTGATGAAGTCCATAAAAGTAAATGAAAGCAAATTAAACCCAACAACCGTGTTAGCACAATACTTACATAAAAATGGTAAGTGTCTTATCTTGAATATATGTAAAATGATATTACCATTGTGGATTTTGAAAGACATTTCAGAGGTTGAAATAATTTCTGATTTGCACTGAAAGGTACATTATGGTATATTACAATAATATGCCGCCTACTATTATGAGGAATGTTGCAAATGCAAATTAATAATAATAACATTCTATGAATTAATATATTTGTTGTATATTGTGTTTAATGGTAGTAAGATGGTAATGTTTATAGCATCTTTATCTATAGAAATACATAATAGTATAAAAATTGCCGTTTTCTTCCATCCTAACCCTGTTTCTTGTTTCCCTTTTCTATATCCCTCGCTTTCCTTTTGGTGCACAGTATTCATATATATGCTGTGCATAACTCCAGTTTCACTTTATAGTACTTGTCTGTCAACATGATTAGTTCTTATACATATACACCTTAAAAAATGTGTGTTTACAATTCATGTGCTTACAGGATTCATGCATGCACAAATTTAAGATAAGCAATCACACAGGAGCTGCTACAGCAGTGTATTAACTACAATAAAATACATTTCTCTCAAAGTCATGTACAATATAAAGTATAAATGACCTCTTGATGTTTCATTTAATATGTTGTTATGTGATCCGGGTTTCGGACCATTACAAGGTTTTTTATGCACACATTCAAGATAAGCGATTACACAGGAGCTGCTATATTAGCGTATTAACTTCAATAAAATAAATGACTTCTTGATGTTTTATTTAATATGTTGTTATGTGGTCCGGGTTTCAGACCACTACAAGGTTTTTTTATGCACTTTTAATCACTTTAAATTTTTAATTAGCCGCGGCGCTTGTATTTTGGCGCCAACACACTGATTTAAATGTAGCTGTTGTCTTGTTTCAGTTGTCTGAAGAAGTCCCACAACTTGGTGGGACAAAAAGCGCTTAACAGTACTATTTTGAATAAATAGTTTATCTACAGAAAGTTTGTCGTTCATTTGGGAGTGATGTGCTTGCAGTCCACAGCATTTGTGTTTGCACTGAATGATGCAAATGCTCCTAAGAGGATTTTTTGAGGTTAACATAAAGAGAAGTGCAAAATTATTTTTTGGAAGTGAAAGAGTTTGTACAGACAATAAAATGCTTGAGAAAATAAATAAGCATATTTTGTCCCTTTCATATTCTATCTTAACTCATTTTGGGAAACTTAGAGTATCAAACAATTGAGTGAATTTGTGAAATGATTTTGCCGTCGTGTGTCTGGCCTTTGATCATCTTGTCTACAACAGTAATGAAATCATTCTATGCTGCACAAATATT
Organism: Protopterus annectens; assembly: GCF_019279795.1. Taxonomy (NCBI): domain Eukaryota; kingdom Metazoa; phylum Chordata; order Ceratodontiformes; family Protopteridae; genus Protopterus; species Protopterus annectens. The sequence goes on along the minus strand of NC_056751.1, from coordinate 57,515,685 downwards.
TAAGCAAAGGTATTGCAACTAGGTTCAAGGATGTCATTGTTCAGCTGTACTTGGCCCTTATCAAACTAATCATTGAGTATAATGCCCCCTGCAGTATCACCTGACCAAGCATATCCAACAACTGGAGTGTCCACAAAAGTTCCTCATAAAAAGAATATAGGACATAAACAACAAGTCCTGCAATGACCACCTAAAAACCCTATCCCTGTTCTTGGTCAACTACAGAATATGGAGTAGCAATCTATGCCTGGCCTACAAAATATCACTTGATCCTGCTCTGATGGACCTGTTGCACATCCACAAAACAGATACAATTAGAATTACCTGATATAGGGATCTAAACCTTGTCTGCAACATAAAAAGGATATGTTGGAGGGACAGATATGTGTCTCAGAGACTATCTCCTTTTCTGGAATAGGCCTCCCATCCAAGTGAAGCAGATTTCTTTCCTAACCAAATTCAAGTGTAACTTGGACCAGTGAATGGGGAATTGGAAATTTAAACCTGGTCTAGTACCTACATCAGAAGCAGTATGTAAATGCTTGACCATCTATGTCCAAGCCTACAGCTGCCTCTTAAAATAATCCTAAGGTATAAAAACTTATCAGATACACTTGGTAAGCATGGCTAGGCCTAAAAAAGTCCCTATGAGGTCATTACCCTAATAATCACCTATGAACCTATAAAGCTATACAGACTTTGAACATGCAAGCAAAAGCTGATTTTGCCATCAAAGGTTGCTGCAAAGAAAGAAGTTTACTTTCTCTTGCCTGACATCAACCTCGGAGTGGATCATAAGAAGTCTAGTGGTGTAAGAGGCAGATCCCCTTCATGTGCAGTGTGGGGGAGACTCAACACACACACACACACACACACACACACACACACACACACACACACACACACACACACACACACACACACACTCACTCACACACACACACACACACACACACACACACACACGTTAGTTACCTTTCTGTGATTTTTTCTTTTGAACATATTCATCTGAAAGAGAAGTTGCGCTATGCAGATTTTGCAGAATTGACCCACAGTCAGAGATCATCTGAGACATAATCTGTATAGTTGGGCATTATGTATTTTTTCCAGCTTCTACTGTACTTGTTAGCTACTTATGTTATTGAGGTGTAAAGGGATGTGACAAGACTCAGATCTAGAGGACAAACAAAAAGGTTGTCAAGAAAGAAAAAAGCACTTCATAAACTGAAAAGCCTTAAGGCATTGTGGGTGAAGGATTCATATATTAACATTTTCTCGAATCTTTGTTGATAGTGCTCCTATAGTTTTATACATTTAAAACAGAAGCTAGTCCAAGCATTATAAAAGTTAGGCAAATTACATTTTATGGTTATTACTGGGAATACCATCATCACATTCTCCAGATAAAATGGCAATCATCCATGTCAAGCCATGTCAGGTTCTTGAGTGTGGGAAAAGATATTAGCATAAAATACTAACAAACATTTTTCACCAGGACAATCAGAGAAACAGTTTTAATATAAGACTGTTGTTTCGCAACACATTCAGCTAAAAAAACCAAAAGGCAAGATAGATCTTTATTTGACTATATAAATTATAATGTTCTAACTTTAAAGCAATGGTAATGTTAAAACCTACAAAAAAAGCTGGAGCCAAAATTCTGATAAGGGAGGCACATTCCTGGCGGGCAGAAATTATTCCATTACATTTTGTTCCATAGATTTTACATGTCCATGTTTGAGTATGTGTTACCTTTCTTTTCTTAAATTGTTCTCTGTATCATGTGAGATAAGCCCAAAGAAACAAAATTTTAAGGGACAAAAAAATATACTGCTACAGCAGCACATTTCTTGCTTGAGATGTATCATTATGCATAAAAAGACAAAGAGTTCTGACTGGCAGTTACTCTGATACTCTCACTGGTTTGAGCATGGAGGGGTTACTTCCACAGCATAACCAACTAAAGTGTATCAACTTGTTTCTTCTTCCTAAAGAAAGAAAATATCAACAGAAATCAATTCACAGGTACACAGGGCTCAAGCTTTTCATTACGACCAACAAAGTTGTTATTAAATCTAACTATAGCTTACAGCTTTGGTGACCATGTATGTCACTGGTTCCACATGGCAGTTAATCAAAGGCAACTTTGGGGGGGGGGGGGGGGGCATTACCTACTCAACACAGACCAAGCCTTTGGAGGAGATAGCTTTGTCAGATAAATTCTCAGATGAATTCATTAATGAAAAAATAGTTCACAGTTTTAATGAGAAGCTCTCTGAAGTTTGTACAGGGAAGAGAAAGGCAGATCATTTGTGTCATGTGAAAGAAAACAGTCAGCAACTCTAGTTGAACTGTAACAGTTCAGAACAAACAGCTTCATGATGCATCATTTTAGGTATAGAATAACCACAATTAGTTAACATTTGATAGGTTTTACAGATCTGGCAATAATAAAATTGTATTTATTTATATGAATCACAGTAATCTTTGAACTCAGCAATTCTCTTTACTGAGTTTCCAGATCTAGTTAAAAATGACAGCAGGAAAACAAAGTGCAATACACAAAAAAATAAGTAATTTACATCAGCATAAGTCCAGAAACATAGTTAGTGCATAGGCTTAATGCTCTGAACTGTTAATAATTTGTTTGCTGTAACTAATGGCTACACTTCCATTCACCTACTGCGTGACTCTGAGCAGGTCACTTAACCAAACAGTGCTCCTGAATCACTTCTAGAAGGGGACACATGTGTCCAGTGGGCTTACCTGGTTAACAAATGTACAACAGTTACAGAATATCAGATTCACAGGGTCACATACTTATTACTGACAAATAAACAGAAGAGTGCTAAATCATATCATGTTTGCTACTGACAGAATAAGGAAAATGACTAAAGAAACATTAAGGGATGTAAACAAAAAGTGCAAACCACAGAATATCAAATCAGTAGGCTTCAAGCAGAGACATTAAGACTGTCTAAGGTAAGGAAAGGACAGTTCTAAAGTAGAAATTCTGTGAACATAGAAGTAAGTCAAGGGCCATGAGTGTTTGTTTTTGAGGGGAATATCTTGACATAAAGATGAAAACAAAGTCTACTGAGTATGAAAGGAATGGGAATCTTATCTTCACTAATGATGACCTGTTGGTACTCTAGTGATCAGGTAGGCCTTGGCTTAACTGTGTGCATGGAAGAGGTGGGTACTGTGTGGCAGAAATTTTTTTTTTCTCTCCCCCTTCCTTTTGTGGAGTTAGATGGGCATGTGGGGGAAGGTAGAGTGGGTAGTGGGGTAGTTTGTTCTCATGAAGGAGCCCCTTTATATATATATATATATATATATATATATATATATATATATATAAATATATATAAATAAATATAAAATAAAAGTAAAAAGACAGAAGGATAAGTATTGATAGGGCAGTACTGGTTAGTGAGGTTGCCTAGATAGTGCTTTAAATTACATGCTGCAAAGGTATGTGTTCTTAGATGGTAGATGGAAGATTAGGGTGAATGGTATGTCTTAATCCCTTGGTATTGTTAAGCATTATTGGTTGTTTCTGTAGCTTTTTTTTTGTCTCTGTTTTCTCTCAACAAAGTAGTCGTTGGTGTTTGTGATGGTGTTTCACAGCCCAGCTGTGAATGGTTTCATGGGCTACAAGTTATCAGGATGAATGGTTCCCCTCCGCACATGCATGGTGTGGCAGTAACCATTGAAAAGGAGATAGTGCGGGTGGGTAGTTCACATCTTGCAACCATACCTGCCTGCTTGTGCAGTTTTGCCAAAGACTGTGCAGCCTGTTGCCTGCATTTGTTTGCTTGCAGCCCCTTCTCACATCGAGACAGCTACATTTAAGCTACTGCTGTGGGGAGTCACAGAGCCAATGGGAAAAGGAAGGAAGAAAAGAAAAAAGAAAAACAAAGAGTGCCAAGGGCTATAGGAAAGACAGCTTGATGCTAGCAAGTAGAACTTGTTCTATTTCTTATTGCGTAACAGTAGTAAGGATAAGGATTAGCATAGGCTGAGATACAGAGATTGTATTTTGGTCCATTTTTTAAATTGTGGCTTGTGGTAAATTATTGAAGTTAATGGCAGACATTTGAGTAAGGTAGCTTTTATAAAGAACACAATTTGTTGGTGTGGCTTTCTGATGAGACTGAGGATTTGCGTGCCATGGGACACTCCATGCAATGGTCATTCTTGCGTGTGCAATGCGGCAGTAAAGGCTGGGGGGGGATAGTTGAGGTGATCTGAATCATTACATTCTACTGTATGGATTGAATATCCAGATTTTTTTCCCCCAGATTTTGGGTCTGTTTTCAAAATGTTGTGGTTATGACAGATATTTGAGTTGCAGTCTTCATGCCCTTCAGAAATTCATGCTAAAGCAAACCTGTTATTCTATCAACTTCTGAATTGCTGTATGTAGTTGTTAGTCTGGAGTGGCTGTGGGGTCATTGCATACCTCTCAACTGTACAGATTTTAACTGAATGGCCAGATTTTGCCTCAGTTTTTTGGATCTGTTTTCATAAAGTTGTGGTTATGACAAATCATTAAAAGATAATGACAGCCATTTGAGCTGTCCTTCAGAAAATTCATGCCAAAGCAAAAAACTGTTATTCTATCGACGTTTAAGTTTGTAAGACCAATGTTTGTAAGTGTCCCTCTTGTGGGCCTGTAGCCTACTTTTAATTATGAGGGCTCTACTTGTTCCAGTCCAGCATCTAAATGTGTCCACTGATATGTGTTATGTATGCTAGTACAAAGTAGTAGCTTTATATTGCGGTGTGGCAAGGCGTAGCATGTTATTCTTTGGTGAAGGTCTAAAGAGATGCAAGAAAATATAATATGCCAATTATAAGCCTAAATTTTATAAATATAACAATATACGTATATAAGCAGGAACGCATGCGCAGGGGCCAGTCTTGTATGCCCCTGACAAGGAACAACATCATCCACATTTTAATCATATGTTGTAATTGTTAATTATTTTTAGTCCAAATGCAGCTTTGTCCTTCTTAATCTCTCCTGAAACTGGTGACTTTTCTTTTGGAGAAAATGTGGTGAATTTCCCTTAATGAATAATGAGAGTAATTTACAGCAGTAGACTTTTTCTTCAGGAAACGTGTATTAATACACATTTTCTTGCTCTGTCAATGTCAAGTTAATACTGTATATGGTCATTTCTGGATTTGTTCCTGGTTCTGTTGAGATTTGCCTCTGATTCACTGAGAGATTTTTATTTATTTATTTATTTTTGTTTTTGCTTTTTTACATGTTGAATTGACAGAAAATTACAGATAAAAGAATGTTGGTTTTGTAAAGTTGTCCATGTTATGGGCTTCACATTATGTAGTATAAATAACACAGGCAGCTGTAATGTGTTAAAAAAGTGTATGTGTGTGGGTAAAGGGGAAGAGATTGTGAAATTCACATTATTTTGTCCGATTCTGCCGGGCCTGCATTTTCTGTGTTATGGCTGGCATACACTTGACAGTAAGTGGACATTGCTTCTGCCCAGCATACCTCTCAACTGTCCAGATGTTTGCAGAATGTTCAGATTTTGCCTCATATTCTGGTCTAGTCTTCATAAATTTGTGGCCAATCAATGGGGTGAGCTGAGGATTAAAGTCACCAAATCTATGAACCTATGAACCTATGAACCAAAGAATGACATACATCTGAGTTTCAGACTTCAAATCCTTCAGAAAATGTATGTTATTACAAACCATGTTACCCTAGCAACATTCTAAGTTTATGACAGCAATATTTTAAATGTGTCATCATTTTTGGGCCTTTGTCCCCCCATTTTGTCAGGCTTTGCCCAAACGTTTTGTACTAAGAAGTGAGAGGTATGCTGCACAGATGTGGCAGAATGGGCAGATTTTGTTGCATACGTTAGGCTGTTCTTTAAACTGGGGAGGGTTCTCGAATTTTGAGTCGCCAGATCTGACAGGTAGCTTAATGCTGATGTTAAGGGGGAGGCATAGTAGTAATGTGTTGTTGAGTCTGCGTGTGTTTGTCTGTTGAGAGAATGAGTGGTTGAGTGACGTTGGTGGTTTTCTATGTCTGTGAGTGTCTCTACTATGTGCACCCTTTTCATCTAATACTCATAATTTTATTAATGCTATGGGGGGGTTATGTTAGGTAAAGCCTCCTCTTTAACACAGATGCCATCACAGGCTTCACAGTCTGCTTGCTGAATTGGCAAAAGTATGTAATGGTTTAATTTTTTACCCTAATTACTGTCTTTCTTTCCATTTCTAAGATGAGGAACTCTCATAGGATGGTTAAACAGTGATTATATTATTCACAGAATAGGCCTTTTAATGGAATAATGATTAAGTTATATTTAACACTGATAGTTAAATTGTTAATATGGATGTGTGATGGACTTTTTCAATGCGGAACTTCGAGGAACATGAGCTGTTATGACCCCAAATGAGGAACGTTCCTCAACATGAGGTACACTTGAGAGGTATGGTATGTTATGGAGGTATTTTACTCCTTATTTCAGCGTTTTTTGTTTCATTGTAGCGTACATGATGCTGTTACATCCACTTGAAGAACAAGGCAGCACATGGGAGAGGCTGCCAAGGTCACACTTTCTAACAGATGAATGTGTAGTTTTGTATAAACTTTAATTTGGGTAAGAATGACTGCCCAGGGATATTCTTGTAGTATTTGCTTAGAGACATTCCCAAGGCTGTTTTAAGAAATAAGTTAACTTGGCCCATATGGTGCTGTACAGGTTTTGTATGGAAATTACAAGGTGACCCAGGTATTTTGATATTTAAATTACCCCTCATCTGCAATGTTTGGTCATAACATATTCGAGTGGTAGCTCAATTTATGTTCTGTGTTTTATTGGAGTCATTTAAAAACATAGGCTCAGTTACTGCTGCTTGTGTCATAAAACTGTTTTTTGTGGCACTATGTTTATTCACTAGCTGTGAAAGGAGTTGTTGAGGGATAAGGTGGTGCCAGGTTATTGATGATAGGGGCTGCAGGGTAGGGTAGTGGCTGTGCAGTTGATGAACAAGGTAGGCCTTTGGCAGCTCTAATGAAGTTTTGGTTTATGCATGTGCAGAGGATTTACATTGTTCCTTTCTCTTACAGATGAGGAAGCGCAGATTGGGCATTAGTTGGTGGCCTGAAGGAAGTGGACATGAAAGGTGATGGATTCTGCTGGGGTGGATGTGTCGGTCGCAGGTGTGGGGCACAATGAGATCACAGATAATCCTATTTTATTAGGTGCTCCTTAAGGCACATCAGAGTTGGTGTAGTTTGGGAGTAGTATAGGGGCAGGTGAGGAGGAGGTATGTCAGGGCAGGGTAAACAGGTCTGGGGAGTGTGAGGTAGAGTCACAACAAGGTGATGGGTCGGATTTTGTTGGCAGGGTAGGTGGGTTTGAGTTTTCCTGTGGCAAGGCTATGCAGAGGGACAGCTCAGTGGTCTGTGCTATTTTGAGTTTAGCACTGTCCTTCATTGGATTTGGCAGCAGCAGGTGAGCAATCAGAAGGAGGTATATTATGTGACTGCCCCCCTTTAAGGCTAGGTGAAGGGTTTGACAGAGCATTGTAAGGTATGTATATGTGTTGGGGATGTGTGAGGAATGGGTTTCCATTCTTTAAGCAGATATTTGAAGGTCTAAACAAGGCATTGTTTATTGGGTTGCTACTGTATGCAGGTCATGGTTTGTTTGATTTATCAGTGTGAAGGAAATGTGATAATTAACAAAAAAAAAAAATCAAGGGGTGATCTTTCGAGACAAGGGTGGATTATGGGTCGATGTGGATCCAATTATTATAGTTGCACAGGTGACAGGGTTATGTGATTTACTAAGTCTTGATGGTGGTTTATATGTTTGAAGGGTTGGGATAGGTTGAAAGTGTGAAGACTGACAGACTGTGGCTGTTGTCAAGATGAGTTTATTGCAAGGGCTGGCATTGGGAAATGGACGTTCATTGGGTTACAATTTGAGGGCTATTGGCTTTATGGATTGAAGTCTTTAAAGAGGGTGGTTCATTGATCAGCAAATGCTATTCTGGTCATTAGATGTTTTGCCTTAGCAGATAGAGGGTATAGTGATTGGATTACTATTAATTTGATCCTTAGAAAAATCTCATTTTGACAAATTAATGCAAGGGTATGGGTATTACACTGACATTGGAGAGGGATCATCATTTTAATTTCAGCTGTTTAGGCAGCAATGGAAGGTTGATGAAAGGGATCCAGTTTGGTTCAAAGAGGATGGATTAAACCATATGAAGTTGGCTTCAACCCTTTTTAATGTACAGTTAGGTTTGTTTTTGAAAGGTTTTGTTGGCACTTTTGATATGAAGGAAGGGGAACAGCCTGGTCAGGCTGGTGGGTGAAGAAGAGGGGCAGGCTTGTCTCTCTTCTGTTCCCCCTCTGGTGTTGGATGTTCATTTGCAAGTGGGCAGTTGGACGCTCCTTGATAAGTAAAATAAGGGAGCGGAGGTAAAGTCCCTGCTTATTTGGTCAGAGTGAGTGGGGTCACACTGCCCTAGTTAACAGCATATGGATGTTTATGCTGTGATTAATAAATCAAAATATTAGTTGGCCAATAAAGTGATGTTTATGGAATTTTAATAAAGGTTGTCAAATGTCATTTGTTGTGATGTGTGTTCATTGAAGGGGGCCAAGATAAACAAGCATTATTCCAAAGCTCAGGATGTGATTTTTTTGTGTATTCAATGTGGATAGGAGTAAAGGATTAAAATACTGCTCTAAGACTACCTGGTGAAAAGACAAACTTATGCCAAGTGGATTTACTTCATTAACAAGTTTAAAAAAAATTCTGAAAAAGAGGATCCAAGTCAAATGGATCTAAATGTTATTGGGGATAGAGCTTACTAAAGACATAATCAGGAAAGCAAGCTTTGGTTTGTGCATACAAATCACATAACAACACAAATTTGAAAAAAAAACTCTCAAAAGCTGCCATAAAGGTAATGAAACACTTTGCACTCGGAAATGGGCACTGAAATGCACACACTCACACACACACACACACACACACACACACACACACACACACACACACACACACACGTGCAAATCAAATGTGCCTTGCAATTCTAAACACTTTTTTTGTGTACAAATTGTAGAAAATAGGATTGAAGAGTCTTGGCATAACTCTACTTGTTTCAAATTAAATACAGAGATACATTCTTTAAGGACCACAGGAAAAGAAAGATTAGCTACAGTAGATGAAGTTGAGATATGAATAGATGTTCAAGGCAGGAATTAATTTAAAAGGTATACTTTAAAATCATAGTCAATCAGAAAACAATTGTAAAGTAAGCCTGTAGCAAATACATTGCTTGGAACACTGGTAAATTTCCCACTCTCACTACCCAGTCATAAAGTGGTAAAAATTTAAAAAATAAAAAAACTATGGCAAAATAAATAGTGCTATCAGATTAGCAGTACATGCACTGTAAAACTACCAAAATACCCCAAACCATATTTGTTAAACTGAAATAAAAACAAAAATACTCCACACCAGAACACAACAGTCTTTAATTACACAAAGTTTTGAGCGGTTTTGTTCCAATTGAAAAGGAACTTCTGATGAAGTTTTCTTTTTATTTTCACTGCACTATAAAATTGTAAGAGCATATATGGAATTGAATTAAATACAAACACTTGTTTAATGTCTTTCAGGCTGATAATGCCAAATCCAGTTAGAACTGGTGAATCTAGTAGCTGGCTTTTTCTCCCTTATTGACACAATTATTTCTAACTTAAGAATCTACTTACTGATGTCTTGTTAAATGACCTAACAGAATCACTTTTATCTAGTTAAACACAAAGTAAAGTTGTGCACACTTACCATAAATGTAGATGTTCAAGTTTATTCACTGTTGCAGTCATTACATTTGGGTTATCTGCCTGCAGGTAGCCCTCAGCCGGCCTGAATACCAGAGTTTTGGATTCCTGTGTTGGATGCTGACTCTTCTTCCATGACATCAGGTCGTCAGGGGTATAAAACATGCACCCGATGCCATTACATCAGTTTTTCTTGCCCCAGATGTCAGGTGCCCCACAATGGGAAGCAATTATATGTTATGGTACACCTCCATCAAAAAGCAAATACACCAGAAAGTTTAAAAACAAGACGGAAGGGTAGAGCCAAGATAAGTCAGGGGGCTGGAGGGAGGGTAACCAGGACTGCAACAGTGAATACACTCGAACATCTACATTTATGGTAAGTGTACACAACTGTACTATGTTCTTCATGTTTCACTGTTGCAGTCATTACATTTGGGTTGATTCCCAAAGCTAAGGAAGGGAGGAGGAAGTTAGAGAGCATTAGGGCCAGCTATTAAGCCCTGTAAGACTGCAGTGGCAAAACCAGCTCTGGATTTAGAAAAAATAGGCATGTGGTAATGCTTGGTGAAGGTATGTACAGAGCTCCAGGTAGCAGCTTCTAGGATGTCCCTGGTAGGGACTCCTCTGAGAAAGGCTGTAGAGGTAGATGCAGCCCTGGTGGAATGTGATCTTATCTCCTGTGGGGTAGGTTTTCCATGGTGCTTATAGCAGAAATTAATGCAATGGGCTATCCATTTAGAAATGGTTTGCTTTGAAATGGCCTTCCCCCTCTGCCCCTGCAGCAAAGGCAGCTAGCAGCTGTTCAGATTTCATGAGAGGCTTAGTCCTGTCCAAATAAAATCTAAGTTGTCTGTGCACATCCAAAGAAAGGCATAAACCGAGACGCTTTCCCAGGTAAAGAACAGGGCATCCACTTTCCAAGATTGACTTTGGGAAGTCCTTGTGCAGAATTTGTCCAATTGGTAGTTCTGAGGGGAGGCAAACAGATCTATATCTGGAGTCCCCCATTTGTTCCTCAAGAGGATGAATATTTTTGGTTCCAGTTTCCATTCGTGTGGTTCCATGAGATTTCTGCTTATGTCATCTGCCAGTGAATTTAGCTTGCCTGGCAGGAATTAAGCTTCTAGGTGCACTTTACAGCTCAAGGCTGTGATCCACACGGCCAAGGCTAGTCTGCAGAGATGGTATGAGTGGGTCCTCCCTACTTGTTTATGTACCACATAACTGTGGTGTTGTCTGTCTTTACCAATAATTGTCCTGGAAGGATGTGGTCTTTGAAGGCTGTCAGGGAATTCTGTACAGCTAACATTTCTTTTTGTTTGATATGCAGGTGCATCTGACTTGGGTTCCATTTGCCCTGACTGCACTGCCCTGCCAAGTGAGCCCCCCCCCCCATGCATAGTCTGATGCATCTGTTGTTAGGGTTTGGGCGGCAGGGGGTAGAGTGAAAGGGAGCCCCTTGCTGTGGTAGCAGGCCACTGCCCACCAAAGGAACTCTGTCTTTATACAAGGAATGATAGGAATCATTGATTCCAGATCCTGAGAATGTTGACACCATAGGCTTTTTAGATACCATTGTAGTTTCCTCATATGCAGTCTTGCATATGGAATTAGTAGAATGCAAGAGGCCATGAACCGCAGGGCTTGCAGTATTTTCCTTGCAGACAGCTGGGTTTTTGTGGCCAATAGTTTGAAGTAGGTTGTCAAATAAACTTGTTTCTCTGGAGTGAGGTAAGGCATCTGGGAAGTTGCGCTCAAGCTTGCTCCCAGGAATAAAATCTGTTGGCAGGGTACTAGGTGAGATTTCTTTTCATTTATGGTGTACCCCAGTGAGGTTAGAAGTTTATTTACGAATGCCAAATGTTTAATAGCAAGTCCTGGCTTTCTGCCTGAATCAGACAATCGTCCAGGTATGAGTATATATGAATATTTCTCTGCTTGCAAAATGCAATGGCTGGAGCTAGACACTTTGTGAATACCCTAGGTGCAGTAGATAAGCCAAAGGGAAGTGCAGAGAACTGATAGTGCATGGAGTCTGCCCTGAAGTATAGGTATTTCCTGCAAGATTCCCTTATTGGGATGTGCAGGTAAGCTTAAGTCTAAGGTTGCCAACCAGGCATCTCTGCCTAGCACAGGAAGCAGCTGTTGAAGTGTTAGCATTTTGATTTTTGGGATTACCAAAAAGGTGTTTAGAATAGAGAGGTCCAGGATAGGATGCCAGGAGCTGTCTTTTCTGGGTACCAGGAAAAGTCTTGAATAAAAACTTTGTCCCCTTTCTTCTGCTGGGACAGGATGAATAGCCCTGATACTTAGAAGAAAGAGAACCTGCTGTTGAGCCTCTGCCCACTGATTTGGGGGTAGGTCTGGCCAACTGTTTGGGGTTGGTAGGGTGTGGAAGTGGAATCTGCATCCTTGGAAAACTCTATTTAAAACCCATTTGCTCTGGGTAATGAGTTCCCAGTTTTTTGCATGAAGGGCGATCTTTCCTCCTAAGGGAGCAGGCAGTTGAGCAGGGCTTGGAAGGGTTAAGGTTAAGTCATTGTGACATTTTTCCATAGGGGGGTGCCTTACTACTTCCTGCTTTGGAAGTGGGAGCCCCCCACTGCTTAGGCCTGTGCATAGCCTGAGACTGTAACCTAGGTGGTCTGCTGTTCCTGGGTTTGTACTGAGAAGAGACTGGAAAGGACCAATTCTTTGAAGACCAATACTAAATCTGGGAGGCTGTACTTGCAGGAAATCTTTAACAGTTTGCATAGATTTAGCTTTTTCCTCCATCTTTTTGAGGACTTCTTTTGCTTTGTTGCCAAACAGGTGGTCTTGGTTTACGGGAGCATCCAGTAATTTAACTTTAACATGATCTGGCAAGTTTTGCTCCTTAAGCCAAGCATGCCTTCTAAGTACAGACCCAGTGACAGCAGCCCTGCAAGATGCTTCTAAAGAGTCAAAACCACATTGCAAAGTATGTTTACCAACTTATTCAGCAGAATTCATTAAATCCTGTAATTCTTTGTGTTCAGCACAGTCAGGAATCAACATCATTTTCTGTTTAAGTAGTCCCATAATCTGCTGCTTGTACTTTAACATATGAAACTGGCAATTTAAAGCCCTAATGGCCAAAGTAGCAGAAGTGTATACTTACACCATCTATCCAAGGCTCTAGAATCTGTATTAGAAGGGCTAGGATTTTTGTCAGCAGTAGCCTCAATGCCCTTTGGTCCTTGGGAAATGGTCTCTGGATCCACAGTAGGATTCTTGAAGAGGAACTTGTGAGAGTCAGGTACTCTGTAATACCTGTCAGGTTTTCTGGGAGTTGGAGATAAAGTGTCTAGGGACAGGCTAGATTCCAAGAAGGCATCATCTACAATGTCCAGAACAGGAGGGATAGCTAAAGGCCTGTGTTGAGGAAGGAGTAAGAATTCCCTAAACCTCTTTTTGGAGTCAGAGTAATCCTGGCTTATCTAGGGGAAATGCTCCCTATGAGTGTGCAAGGTTTCACCAAAAGAAAAATCTTCTGGAGGGGAAGCAAAAGGGATGGAATCCTCTGCATCAGAATCCTCACAGGTAGATACGGGCAAATCCTGGTAATCAGAAGAAACAGAAATATCAGAATCCTGATCAGAAGAACCAGAAGGAAAATCAGTTCCAGGTCTCTTAGAGGGGGAAGGCTGGCTTCCCATAATTAAAGTAATAAGGTCTTCAGCCATTCTAAGCATTTGCTTTTTAGGCATATGGGCCTGACCATGCAGTTTGGACATCGGTTTTCTAGGCGTGGGTCAAGTTTTAGGCCTGGATGAAGAAGATGGCGTCAGTTTAAAATGCAAGTCTGTAGGCCTGAATACATCCTCAGAAGCCGGTGCCTGCACAGCGGCTCCGGACCCATCCAAGGTAGAGACATCTGCAGGTTCCATAGTCGAAGAAGCATCTCGCGGCATACTGGACTCTGAATGGGTCTCAGTAGAGGCCTGCGGATCTGAAGTACTGGGTATCAGGGGCTGCAAAAGCATCTCACTGAGTATCGGTGGACTGGCGAATAGCTTAAAGGAAGCATCGTCGGCAGTTTTGGACCATTGCGGTCTGTCCCTTTCTTTATCCTTACATTTTTTCGGAATATCGGTAGTCGGATGGCTTACCAAAGCCATTTCTGGATACTTATACCGAGTACCAAAATAATTTGCTGCAAAAACAGACCGACGATGAATAGTTCGGGGGTTGACTAAGGCACAAAACTGACAGCGAGGGACATCGAGGTCTGGGCCTAAGCAAGGAATGCAGTACGAATGAAAATCTTTATGAGGTATTTGCTTTCCACAGGTAGGATAATTGTTAACTTTTACTGACATTGGTTAAGAGCAAGAAAAGGGCTCCCCAATGGGGTACTTAGCTTTTTTGAAGACTTTGGTTCTGAAATTCGAAAACGAAAATTTCAGGAGTCGGCCGACCGGCACTTGCAAACTGCTTCTGCTTCGGGCAGCACGCGGCAAGAAAGACTGATGTAATGGCCTCGGCTGCATGTTTTATAACCCTGACGACCTGACGTCATGGAAGAAGAGACAGCATACAATGCAGGAATCCAAGACTCTGGTATTCGGGCCAGCTGAGGGCTACCTGCAGGCAGATAACCCAAATGTAATGACTGCAACAGTGAAACACGAAGAACATCCTCTCTGTCTTGATTGCATGACTAACTTCCATTAACCTCACCCTAGAGATGTCTCCTAGTTTACAAACTATCTTATTCAATGACTGTAACAATTAAGCTGTGATCCTCCCTCTCCTTTTCTGGGTCTCACCAGAAACCAAAAATAATGGGGCAAAGCCCAAAAATAGGGACAATTTTTGAATATCACTCTTAGAAACTAAGGCAGTTGATAAAATAATAGATTTTGCATAAGTATGCATTTTCTGAAGGGTATGAAGTTTGAAACTGAAATATCTGTCATTATTTAGTGACTTCAGTCCTCAATGGTTTGCCAGAAAAACACAAATTTTATTAGGAGGCAAAAAATCTGGACAGTTCAGAGACATGCTTAAGGATCAGCTCTGAGGGCTCTCCTATTGAAGCATTTTAAAAAGTCACTCCCTCCTGACTTTTAAACCTCTGACCTCATTTAGCATGTTAATGAACTCGATCCCTTTAGATCATTTGATTCTTATTGTACTAACAGCTATGGCATTCAACAGTATCCCAGAAACCCCCTCCACTGGACTAGTTTGCAACAACTGAAAAAAAAACACCAGATTAAAATCCATGCCACATATCAAGGACTTTCTTAACTGCCAAGACAATCATATTGAGCTTGTCCCATCCTTTAAATGTTTAAGCATCTTTCCATAGTGCAGACACACCCTAACCACATAAAACACAAACCCAAGCATGCTTTCTTTGTCTGCTGCACACTCTATGGAGTCATCATACTGGGAACAAGACAAAGGCATTTTACACCCTCAGTGAGAGTACAGCTTGCCTATCTGAGAAAGTGCAATAAACAGTGACATGTTACCAAGATTCATACAGAATCTGTGTATTTATTCAAGATATTAGCATCACTGCATTACCCTATTTAGCACTACCTGCCCCCTATTAAACTGTGCTCTTTTTTCTTTCGACACTTTTAAGCTCCTGAAACTTGCTCTCTTCCTTTATCTCTCCTTATGGTTGAATCTAAAAATAACATCTTACTCTCTCAGATCTCAGTCTGATGGAAGAGAAGTATTCCAGGCTGTACCTGTGCATACTGTATACTACTCTTAAGGTAACTAAATAGCCTATACACTTCTAGTAGCTAAAGCTTATTTTGCTTTCATTTGCATTGATCGTGTTTATGTGACACTTATTTATGGTGTTTGTTTTAGTTTACTACTCTAGATCAGCTCTGTGTCCCCCTGTACAAACTTTGTCAAATACATGCAGCACCTTTACATTTGTTATATGGTCTATGTAGTGACTAAGATATGTCCTTACAGATCAATCGATTACTCTAATTATCATGCAAACAAATTAACAATAAATAGATAAGTGCAATGAGATGTAAAGTAAAGCAGACACCTCAGCCGAGTAAAGTACCTTGGTAAAACGAAATAGCAGAGCAGCAAACAATTCCAAGGACACACCAGTGGCTATGAATCCAATGCTTCCAAGTATAAAAAAGACCTTTATTGCAACAGAATTTCTTGAAACAGTAAGCGCTTTCACATTATATAAACGCTTCTTCAGACTTCAATGATATACAATAAATTTCATGCCTTAGGTACTATAATCATCAAAGACTTGTAGATGATTGATTAATTAAACAATATTTAAAGCTCTTAAAGTTCTAGTGCTTACTGAATGTATAAATAGATACATAAATATTACATAAAGATTTACATGGACTAGGTAAAAAATACTATCTAAAAACAATGACATTACATTTAAAAACTCTCGTAAAAATTCATGGAGCATCAAAGCAATGTAAGTGCCTTGGCTGCTAAAAATGGTTTTAAAGTAAATTTTTCGTTTAAGCCATACTTGTGTGCTTGCAGCCTAAGGATCCATTTATTCTCCGCCTCCTCAGTGCGGTTCTTAATGTTCCCTAACCTACTGGTGCTTTTAATTAATTCTAAAACTTTAAACTTAAAATGATGTAGGGACCCTTTCTCCATAATATGTCATGCTATTGCATTGGTCGTGTTTTCTTTATTAACTGCATATATGTGTTCCCTTATACGCTCACGCAATGTTCGATTTGTTTTACCTATATAATACTTCTGACAAAGTTGACATTCTGCTATGTAAACTAAATTTTTGGATCTACAGTCAGCATAGCACCTAAAGGTGTAAATTCATCCAGTGTGTGGATGAACGAAGGCATTTTCCTCTGCTATGCATCTACATTGATTGCAGGTCCTGCAGGGAAACGTACCTGCTCTTTGAGATTTTAAATTTCCTGTACCTGTTCTTTCATAGCATAAAAGCCTGTTTAAAGATTTCATTTTTCTATACGCTATGTTAGGTGCCTCTTCCAACAAAGTCTTGATTCTATCATCCATAATTAGAATTTTCCAATTATTCTCTATGATCTTTTTAATTTGACCATTTCTATTGGTAAATGGTATGATGAGCCTATTCTTCACTGTAGATTGCTTCTTACTATCTATAGTGTCGACCTCTATCCTATTATAATAGTATGGTCTAGCCCTGTCTGTCCTCAATTTATCACTTGAGGCTATAGTATCATGTACCACTCTCTTATTGTATCCCCTTGATATAAAATTTTTTTCTAAAATGTCTTTCTGTTCTTTAAATGCTGACTCATCAGTGGTTGACTTTATATTTATTATAATAGGATAGAGGTCGACACTATAGATAGTAAGAAGCAATCTACAGTGAAGAATAGAATTTATTATAATAGGATAGAGGTCGACACTATACATAGTAAGAAGCAATCTACAGTGAAGAATAGGCTCATCATACCATTTACCAATAGAAATGGTCAAATTAAAAAGATCATAGAGAATAATTGGAAGATTCTAGTTATGGATGATAGAATCAAGACTTTGGTGGAAGAGGCACCTAACATAGCGTATAGAAACATGAAATCTTTAAAGAGGCTTTTATGCTATGAAAGAACAGGTACAGGAAATTTAAAATCTCAAAGAGCAAGTACGTTTCCCTGCAGGATCTGCAATCAATGTAGATACATAGCAGAGGAAAATGCCTTCGTTCATCCACACACTGGACGAATTTACACCTTTAGGTGCTATGCTGACTGTAGATCCAAAAATTTAGTTTACATAGCACAATGTCAACTTTGTCAGAAGTATTATATAGGTAAAACAAATCGAACATTGCGTGAGCGTATAAGGGAACACATATATGCAGTTAATAAAGAAAACACGACCAATGCAATAGCACGACATATCATGGAGAAGGGGTCCCTACATCATTTTAAGTTTAAAGTTTTAGAATTAGTTAAAAGCACCAGTAGGTTAGGGAACATTAAGAACCGCACTGAGGAGGCGGAGAACAAATGGATCCTTAGGCTGCAAGCACACAAGTATGGCTTAAACGAAAAATTTACTTTAAAACCATTTTTAGCAGCCAAGGCACTTAAGCATTAAGCGCTTTGATGCGCTCCATGAATTTTTACGAGAGTTTTTAAATGTATGTCATTGTTTTTAGATAGTACTTTTTACCTAGTTCATGCAAATCTTTATGTAATATTTATGTATCTATCTATACATTCAGTGACCACTAGCACTTT
>NC_056751.1:57480080-57495080 GCF_019279795.1 Protopterus annectens | reverse complement strand
GCACCTGTGACTGATGTTGCAGCTGATGAAATGAAGGTGGTTAGTAGTCTTGTGTATTTGTAGTAACTGTAACTAAAGGCTTTTTTAACGAATTTGCTAGAACTCATAGGACTTCTTTGGTTACTCAGCCTTATAGGATCTTTTGTTTGGAATATTATCGAAGTTTCTTTTTTTTTTGGTCCTCAAATTCAGGTGGGAGAGGGGGCACCACACCACAGAGTACCAACTGACTATTCAACTAATTAACATTCACTAGCTATGACTCTGACGAGAACTGCGCTCTTGCACATCACTCATACTGGGGAGATCCAGCAGGGAATGCTTTACAACTAAGAATAGTTTGAATCCAAATGCCCTTTGCAAGGGCATTAAGTAGCACTGTGCTGTGCAATATTCATCTGTGAATTTTTGCTACAATATATTTGTAATTATTTTTGAGTTTCAGCTCATTTTTGATGTTATTTAGAGGTGCACTAATAGCTATATTAAGATTTCTGTATTTTATTGATGACTTACAATTTTAAGTTAACTGAAAACTGAGATTGTTTTGGGGTGGCCATGGTGGTGCAGTGGTTAGCATTGTTGCCTCACAACAAGAGATCCTACAGTTTGATTGTTGGCTGGGGTGCCCTCTCTGCAGAGTCTGTATGTCCTCCCTGTAGTCACGTGAGTTTTCTCCAGGTGCACCAGTTTCCTCCCACATTCTGAAGACATGCAGTAGGTAGACTGGGCACTCTAAATTGGCTCTAGGTGAGATTGTGTGTGAGTGAGTGGTGTGAATGAACTACCATGGCAGGGCTAGCCACCCAGTGGTGGAAACCTTGGCTCAAGATGATTGTCACTGTTGTAGTGTGTACATGTGTAAACGGCTACACCACACAAAGAAATATATATACACTCAAACACACATGTGTATAGATATATATATATATATATATATATACATATATATATATATATATATATATATATATATATACATATATATATATATATATATATATATATATATATATATATATATATATATATATGTATATACATATGTACATATACACACACACACACACACACACACAGACATACAGAGACAAATGCATAGCTATACTATTAGAAATCAACCCATGATGTCTCAGTCTGCAAGAGCTTGATCCCTCAATTCCAGTACAATAAACTCTGCTCATTACATTTACTGTACAGAGAAGCATGAAGAAAATATTTTATGTACGACTCCTCTGCACCCCGTCTCATGGCAGCAAAGTCTCTTTCACATCCCTTGATCTTACAAATAGCAATTTGACGTCATAATGCACTGGGGGGAGAAACTTTCTAACGCAATGCACAGCAGTCTCAGACAAAGCACTTGTTTTGTTCAAACAGGAGTGACTTCCCAACTGTTGGCTCGGTGAAAACTTACATGCACATACACATACACACAAGCACATATGTACACAAGCACACACACACACACACACACACACACACACACACACACACACACACACACACACACACACACAAGTAAGTGTGTAATTATTACTATTATTACTATTACTACTATTTTAATAATTTTCTACCACTTTTTCTGCTTGTGCTATGCTATTGTGTTTAGAAATGGTTTTAAACACCTTGAGAATATAAAGGGGTCATTGCCAATGTTAGATCATGTGCTAAAAGATGCCACTCTATATAATGTGTCTATTGAAGGATAAAAGTGAACAATTTTTGCAGCAAATTAAGATGTGAACTACATAGAATGTTAACCCTTCTTTGTGGAGAGATTTCACAAAGAAAGCCTTATAAGAATGCGTTAAGGTTTTTAACATTTTTTCTTGAAGTCATCATTAACACGCTGTCTCCACTGCTTATCTTTAAAATGTTAAGTTCATGGTAAGCTTCCAAAGCTCACAAATGAACTTTTAGCTGGCAAGCAGAATAAAGATGATTTTTGGAATGGGTTTAAAGAAAACAGAGAAACATCAGCATGATATTAATGTAAGGAGTTCAGGAACAACGACAGCAAGCGTTGTTTAGGTTGATGCTTCAAGCATGTATGGAAATATGATACAAATCCAACATAGCTTCCCAGTCAGAGAATGGAGAGAATCAAATTAATGAGGCAGAACAAACATCGCTAAACCATTTTCTCCAACAGAATGAATTACCGCTCAGCCTGTAATTCAAACAGCAACAGTTCTGAGTAATAATTTTTGTAATACTGTGTTAGCAGTAAGAAAAATCCAAAGTTCCTGAAAATATAGTTTATTTTTATTCTTACACTATATTTTAATACAGAATGGTAAAATATACATAGCAAATTATCCATAAGAAAATAATACAAGGTGTGCATCAATGCAGAGTAGATGTATTTCACAACTATAATTATAAAGTAAGAAATGACAAACTACTTTATATGTTGATATGATCTTTGCAGGTTTTACTATGGAAGAATGTATTACCCTCAAAAACTTAACTACAGTCAATCCCATGCTTAAATCTGGTCTGGGATAATATAAACAAGGTGAATTACAGGCCCATATATTTGCTAAGACTTACTAAAATACTCTTTAATGGCCATTGTGTTACACTGAGCTTTAGTACTGGTCTTTAAGAACAGGAGAGACTGCAGTATTAACTGTATCTGCACATGAATGGGCCTTTCATATAAAAAGTACATCTAAAGACTTTACATGATCTTCTGGAATGTTCCTTCTTAGTACCACAAAGGGTACAGAAAAACAACAAGGTACCTGAAAATTTATACTTCAACAAAGTGACTCATTTAGGAAGGTCTGATGAAGTTAAGCCACCTATAGAGTCATCGTGACTAGTAAAAAATGACAGAAATGAATGTTTTTTATGGTAGAAATATTTTTGAAGGTAAGCACGTGGTAACATTATTCAGTTTTATGGATGCTACTTTTTGGCACTGAAACCGAAAGATAAAATGTAAAAGAAAATCACTGAAATGTTATAGGGACGTTCTGAGTGCAAACCACTGATGGCAATGCAAATATTTACATTTAATTGGTGCAAACAGACGACCAGAGAAAATGCAGTGCAATGTGAAGTACTGCAGAGCTGATGTTGTGTCACTGAACTGTTACGTTTGGGCAAATCTAAATGAAGTGGTAAGATATAGACTGATTAGTGGTATCTGCACTAATACTTAGAGCTGTTCCCAAACATCCAAAGTAGCACAGAGTATGGGAATGTCACAAAAAGACCCCCTAATAGCACAGGAAGCACACAACACTTGTTGGTGCAGTGCATAAAGTCAACACTCATTCAGCAAGAAAGGTAAAGGATTTTGTTGCTGTTGTAATAATATGAGCATAGTCCACAAGTCAGTAACTTTAGAGAAGTAAAAATGCCATAACTTACTGTGGAATGATAGGACACAAAGTGAGCATGTTGAAACTAACGGTGTAGGATGGGTGGAGTGAAGGGGGCAGCTCCCCAGTCACAAGCCATTAGACAGTACAAATGAAACATTAGAAGTATTGCTGATCGGTCCCTCAGACTGAAACATTAGTAACTGTAGCAAGGAACTGCTACATATCTGCATTGTAGCTCTTTCAGTTTTTGCCACATATTACATAATAGCTTAGCCTGAAGACTTTTTTGGAACTAAACTCAAGTATGTTTTTTTGGGGGGGGTCCTAAACTCTGAGAAGATTTTTTTTTCTTACCAAGTAACCTTCATATGTTTCTAATGAAGAAACAACCCTGCCAATGCTTTCATTGTAAAACTATAAAGATTTTATTTTGGTAAATGATAAAATGATTGGCACAGAGACTGATGGGGTAGCAGTGCAAATTAGATCTGAGAAAAATCTTTTAGTTGAAGGTTCGAAAGAAGTTTAGAAAACCACTCCAGTTGAACTTACACTGGAAAACATCTCATCAATATTGTGACATATGGCTACAGTATTCTATGTAAAGCAAAAAAATCAGTTGTCATTACTTGTGGAGAAGGCGACTATCCTCCTATGAGTGGGAAGAACTTGTTACAGCTCAGTGAAGCATAGAATGGGCTACAATTGCTGTTTCGATAGTAAAGAAATACAACTCAGATTACAGGTGTAGTGATTAAAATTTAACAGTGCTTCAAGCTGCTAATACAAAACCATAATCCATTTCCATGAGTGAAAGATTTAATAGTCATGCTGAGTGGTGGAACTCTGCTCTCAAAAATGATTTAACAAAATCGCCACTAAATCCAAGGACAACCACAAAGCATTCTATAGCTATGTCAAGAATCTAGATGGCAACACCCAGATCTGCTCTGAGTTACAGCACAATGGCAAGAAAATTACAGAACCGATATTGCCAACATCCTGGCAGATAGGTTCAGCGCTAACTTTACCCCCCTCTCACCCCCTAAAGGGCCCATATCTATACAGGAAGAATGCAGAGTCCCTGTAATCACAACTACGCAGGTAAAAGCTGCACTCTCTAAAGTCAAAAACACAGCATCCATGGGACTGGACAACATCCCAGGCTGCATTTTACACGAACTTCAGAACGAACTGGCTCCCACTTAAGCACCATGTTCAATAATAGCCTCACATCAGGCTTTGTGCCCACTGAATGGCACACAGCAACAGTTATCCCACTCCACAAAGGGGGAGCCACCACTGATCCCGGGAACTATCGACCTATTAGCCTGATGAGCCTGGTCTGCAAGGCCCTGGAACGTATCATCATGTAACTCATAAACAAAGACATTGGTAACCTCCAAACTCTGGATCCCACCCAGTTCGGGTTTGTGAAAGGCAGATCATGCCTTCTGAACCTGATCGACTTCTTTGAGGCAGTCACCAAAGCCGTGGATGAGGGTAAGGTGGTTCACAAGGCCTATCTTGACTTCATCAAGACTTTCGACACTATCCCCTATCCTGGAATTATAGCTAAACTCACTAAACTAGGTATAAATCCCTACATCACAAGATGGGTTGCCAACTGGCTCCCTGACAGAACCCACACTGTAAAAGTTGCAGACTCCAAATCTGACCTCAAAGCAGTGACAAGTGGAGTACCACAGGGTTCCATCTTGGGACCTCTCCTGTTTGGTATCTACTTCAATGAAGTACAGGCTAACACAGAAGGTCTCTGGCTAATGAAGTTCGCAAATGACTGCAAACTAGGAGCCATAGTCAAGTCCCCAAATGACGTGGACATCCTACAGAATGGCCTCACTGAGACAGATGCCTGGTGTCTGAGCCATGGCCTCAAGCTCAATGCCAAAAAGTGCAGTGTCATCCCCTCTGGTAAAAACTCTGTACCCATAAACTACCACATTGGCAGCAATCTACTTAACACCAAATGCATGATAAGAGACCTTGGGACCCAGGTGGACTGTAGTCTCTCCTTTGATAGTCACATCGCCACAGTAGTCAGGAGGTCTTTCTACGTGGCACACATCATCACAAGAGGGTTCTCATCCAGGAAAAAAGAGGTCATTGTTCCCCTCTACTCATCACTCATTAGACCCATTATAGAGTACAATGCCCCTTTTGGAATGTACCTCACAAGACATCTGCAGCAGCTGGAAAGGCCACAGAAGTACCTCACAAAGTGGATCATTGGCCTCAAACAAATGCCCTACACTGACAGCCTCAAAAAACTCCAGCTTTACTCCGTAGCATATCGCCTACTCCTAGGTGATCTCTGCCTAACATATAAAGCTATGTCAAACCCAGAGCTGTTGGACATGCTACACCTAAAGAAATCCCAATCTCTCCGAGCTACACGCTCTAGGGACCTAAACCTTGTCACCACAATAAACAGAACATGCTGGAGGGATAGATTCCTGTGCCAGAGACTTCCTATACTCTGGAACAAGCTATCCCATCTATGTCAAGCAAAGTTCTTCATTAGCACTCTTCAAGAAAAATTTTGATGATTGGATGGGAAATAGGAAATACCCCCCGGGATCACTTCTGTGTCTCTGCTTGACAGGGGCCCGGAAAATCTTTCTTGGGGGGGAAGCCATGGAACCTTGCTGGTAGGCTTACGGGGCCCCTTCCGATAGCCTAGTACCTCCCTTTGAACCTAGGGCCTATGAACCTTATAAGTGTTTGCTCAATTATCACTCTAAGAAAATGCAGTCACAAATATACATGGTATTTGCCGGTGACAAAACTACAAAACTACCAGATGAAGTCAGCTTTGCAAGCTTCATTTTCTGAAGAAAAATGGAAAACCTTAAAAAAGATTAAATGTGGAACTGAAAAGTACAGTTGTGTACCTACCATAAATGTAGATGTTCGAGTGTATTCACTGTTGCAGTCATTACTCTTGGGTTATCCTGCTGGCAGCTACCCGGTCGGCCTGAATTCCAAAGTCCTGGTCCGGCTGGTTGCTGTTGCCTCTTCCCTAATGCCGGGCCCCGGGGGATAAAACATGCAGCTGAAGCCATTTTCTTAAGTTTTTCTTGCCCCAGATGTCAGGTGCCCCCCAAAAAGGGAGGCTTTGATTATCCAATAAACATGCATGCACTAAAGTAAACATTTCCTTCATCTACAAGCAAATACACCACATAGGTTGTATAGAATAAAAAGTACAGATAAGAAAAATGAAAGGGGGGTGGGGGGGTAACCTGGACTGCAACAGTGAATACACTCGAACATCTACATTTATGGTAGGTACACAACCTTTTTCATTGTGTTTCACTGTTGCAGTCATTACCTTGGGTTGAATCCCAAAGCTGAGGATGGGTGGCCTAAACAGGATTAGGGAGGCTATGAGGCCCTGCAGAACTGCAGTGGCAAAGCCTGCTCTGATTTAGAGTAGAGAGGTAAGTGGTAGTGCTTTGTAAAAGTGTGCACTGAACTTCAAGTTGCAGCCTCTAAGATGTCTTTGGTTGGTACTCCTCTGAGGAAGGCTGCTGAAGTGGCTGCTGCTCTGGTAGAATGTGGCCTAATGCCCTTAGGCACTGATTTGCCATGCTGTGATAGCAGAAACAAATGCAATGGCCTATCCATTTGAAATAGTGTTTTGAGATAGCCTTTCCTTGTGATCCTGCAGCATATGCCACTAAATGTTGCTCAGTCTTTCTGAAATCATTAGTTCTGTCCAAGTAGAAGTGTAGCTGTCTGTGTTTGTCCAAAGAATGCAGAAGTCTCTCACCCTTGTTCTGTGGGTTTGGATAAAAGTGAATGGTTTGGTTAAGGGCCACAATGGACACCACCTTAGGCATAAATGTAGGGTTTGTCCTAGAGAAACCCTGTCTGGATGGAAAATGAAAAGGTTCCACAGCCATGAGTGCCTGTAACTCGAGACGTCTTGCAGAAGTTATTGCTAGGAGCAGAGCTGTTTTCCAGGATAAAATTTTATATCAGCTGTGGCTGGCTAAAAGGAGGCAGTGTGAGTTTTTCCCAAAGACCCCTAATTTTTTTAGGGTTTTCCCCCAATGCAAAAAAAAAGGTATTTTTTGGGGTGGGGGGTTTTTTTTCCTTTTGGAAAAGGTTTTTTTTAAAAATTTTTAAAAATTCAAAAATAAAAAAATTTTAAAAACCCATAAAAAAAAAATTTTTTTTTTTTTTTAAAAATTTTTTAAGGGGGGGTTTTTGCCCGGGGGAAACCCTTTTTTTTTCTTTTTAAACCAAATTTTTAAAATTTTTTTTTTAAAAATTTGCCTTTTTTGGGGGGTTAAAAAATTTTGTTTTTTTTTTTTGGGGAAAAAAAAATTTTTAAAATTTTGGGTTTTTTTTTTCCAAAAAATTTAAACCCCCAAACCCTTTTTTTTAAAGGGGAAAATTTTAAAATTTTTTAAAAAAAAAATTTTTAAGCCCTTTCCCTTTCCCCTTTTTTTTAAATTTTTCCCTTTTTTGGGTTTTTTTTTTAAATGAAAAAAAAAATTTAAAAGGGGTTTTTTTTAAAAAAAAAAAAAAATTTTTTTTTTTCAAAAAATTTTTTTTTTTTGGGGGTTTTTTTTTTTTGGGGTTTTTTTTTTAAAAATAAATTTTTTTTTTAAATTTTTTTTTTTTTTAAAGGGGGAAAAAAAGGTTTTTTTTAAAAGGTTTTTTTTTTAAAAATTTTTAAAAAAACCCCGGGGAAAAAAAGGGAAAAAGGGGGGGGGGGGGGGGGGGAAAAAAAAAAAAAATTTTTTTTGTTTTTTTTTTAAAAAAAAGGGGGGTTTTCCTTTTAATTTTTTTTTCCCCCCCCTTTTTAAAATTTTAAAATTTTGGAATTTTTTGTTTTTAAATTTTTTTTTTTTTTTTCCCTCAAATTTGGGAAAAAAAATTTCCAATTTTTTTTTTTTGGGGAAAATTTAAAATTTGGGAAAAACCCGGGAAAAATTTTTTTTTTTTTTTTTAAAAGGAAAAAAAGGGGGGGTTTTTTTTTTTTTTTAAAAAGGGTTTTAAAAAGGGGGGGTTTGGGGAAAAAAGGGGGGGTTTTTTGGGGGGGGTTTTTTTTAAACGGGGGGGGAAAAAAAACCCCCAAGGGGGGAAAAATTTTGGGGGGGGTTTTTTTGGGGGGGTTTTTGAGGGGGTTTTTTAAAATTTTTTTTTGCAGGGGGTTTTTTGTTTTGGGGGGGGGGGGGGGAAAAAAAACCAAATTTTTTTGGGGGGGGGAAAGGTTTTTTTTTAAAAGGGGGGTTTTTTTTTCCCCCCAAAAAAAAAAATTTTTTTTAATTTTTTTCCTTTTTTTTTTTAAAAGGGGGGGGGGAAAAAAATTTTAAACGGAAATTTTTTTGGGGGGTTTTGGGGTTTTTTGGTTTTTTAAAAAAAAAATTTTTAAAAGGGTTTTAAGGCCCGGGGGGGGAAAAAAAAATTTTTTTTTTTCCCTTAAAAAAATTTAAAAAAAAAAATTTTTTGGGGAAAATTTTTTTTTTTTTTTCTTTTTTTTTTTTAAAAAAAAAAAAAAGGGGGGGTTTTTAAATTTTAAAAAAAAAAACTTTTTTAAAAAAAAAAAAAAACCCCCAAAAAAATTTTTAAAAAAGGGGGGGAAATTTTTAAAAGGTTTTTAAAAAAAAAATTTTTTTTTTTTTTTTTAAAAAAAATTTTTTGGAAAAATTTTTTTGGGGAAAAAATTTTTTTTTTTAACAAAAAATTTTCATTCCCGGGGGAAAAATTTTTTTCCCCTTTTTAAAAATTTTTAAAAAAAGGGTTCCGGGAAAAAAGGGGGTTTTAAAAGGAAAAAAAATTTTAAAAGGGGGTTTTTTTTTTTTTTGGGGAATTTTAAAAAGGGGGGGGGGGTTTTTTGGGGGGGGGGAAAGGGGGGGGGGTTTTTTTTCCCCTTTTTGGGTTTTTTTTGGGGAGGGGCCCTTTTTTTAAAAAAGGGGGGAAAAGGGGTTTTTTAAAAACCCCCCCGGGGGGGTTTAAAGGGGGGGTTTTAGGGGTTTTTTTTAAAAATTTTTTTCCCGGATTTTTGGGTTTTAAAAAATTGTTTTTTTTTTTTTTGGGAGGGGTTTTTTTTGGGGGGTTTTAAAAAAAAATTTTAAAAACCAAAAAAAATTTTGGGTTTTTGGGGGGGAAAAAAAAAACCCAAAAAAAAAAAATTTTTTTTTTTTTTTTTTTTAAAAAAAAAAAAAAAGGGGAGAAGAAAAAGGGGGAAAAGGGGGGGGGTTTTTTTTTTTAAAAAAAAAGGGGGGGGGGCCATTTTTTTTTAAAATTTTTTTTTAAAATTTAAAATTTTTAAAAGGGGGGAAAAAAAAAAAAAGGGGGGGAAAAAACCCCCCCCCCCCCAAAAAAAAAAAAAAAAAACCCCCAAAGGAAAAAGGGAAAAAAAAAAGGGGTTTTTAAAAACCCCCTTTTTAAAAAAAAAAATTTTTTTGGGAAAAATTTTTAAAAAAAAGGGTTCAAAAAGGAAAAAAAGAAAAAAATTTTAATTTTAAGTTAGGTTTTTTAAAGGGGGTTTTTTTTAAAAAAAAAAAAAAATTTTTCGGGGGGAAAAAAAAAAGGGGGGCCCCCTTTTTTTCCCCTTTTTTTTTTTTTCCCAAGTAAAAGGGGTTTTAAAAATAAAAAAAAAAAAATTTTTTTTAAAGATTTCCCCCCCCAAAAAAAAAAAATTTATTTGTTAAAAAAAAAAAAAAACCCCCCCAAAAAAAATTTTTAATTTTTAAAAATTTTGGGGTTTTTTTTTAAAAGGGTTTTTAAAGGGGAAAAAAAAATTTTTTTTAAAAAAAGGGAAGGTTTTTGGAATTAATTTTAAAAAAAAGGAAAAAAATTTTTTGGGAAAAAAAGAAAATTTAAAGGGGGGGTTTTTTTTTTTTAAAAAAAAAAAATTTTAAAAAAAAATTTTTTTTAAAAAAAAAATTTTTAAAAAAAAAATTTTTTTAAAACCAAAAAAAAATTTAAAAAAAACCGGGAAAAAAAAAATTTTTCCCCCGGGGGCCCCAAACCCCCAAACCCCCCCCCAAAACCCAACCCCCCCAAAAAAAACCCCCCAAAAAAAAAAAAAATTTTTTTCCCCCAAAATTTTTTGGGAAAAAAAAAATTTTTAAATTTTGGCCCCACCAAAAAAAAAAAAAAAAAAAGGGGGGGGAAAAAAAAAAACCGGGGGGGGGGAAAAAAATTTAAACAAAAATTTAAAAAAAAAAAAAAAAAAAATTTTTTTTTTTTTAAAAAAAAAGGGGGTTCCCCCCCAAAAAAAAAAAAAAAAAATTTAAAAAAAAAAAAAAAAACTGCGGTTTAAAAAAAAAAAAAAAAAAAGGGTTAAAAAAAAAAATTTCCCCCGGGGCCCCCGGGGTTTTTAAAAAGGGGGGGGTTTTGGGGGGGAAAAAAATTTTTTGGGGAAATTTTTCCCTTTTTTTAAGCAAAAAATTTTGGGGGCCCCAAAAAAAAAAAAATTTTTTTTTCCCCCCCCCCCAAAAGGAAAATTTGGGCTTTTTTAAAGGGTTTATTTTTCCCAAAAAAATTTTTTTATTAAAAACAAAAAATTTTTTTAAAAAAAAAAATTTTTTTTAAAAAAATTTGGGGTTTTTTTAAAATTTTAAGGGGTTTTTAAAACCTTTTTTTGGGGGCCCCCCCCCAAAAAGGGGTTTTTTTTTTTTTTCCCCCGGGTTTTTTTTCCCCGGATTTTTTCCCAAAAAAAATTTTTAAAAAACCCCCCTTTTAAACCCCCCCAAAAAATTTTTTTTTGGGGGGGCCCCCAAAAAAAAAAAATTTTTCCAAAAAAAAAAAGGGGGGGTTTTTGGGGAAGGGGGAAAAAAAAATTTTTTGGGGGGTTTTTTTTTTTTTCCCTTTTTTTCACCCCCGGGGCCCCAAAGGGGGTTGTTTCCGGGAAAGGGGGGGAAGGGGGGGGGGGTTCTTTTGGGGAAAGGCCCCCCAAAAACTCGGGTTTTAAAAAGGAATTTTTTTTTAAAAAGGTTAAAAGGTTTTTTGGTTTCCCGGGGGCCCCCTTGGGGGGGAAAAAAAGGGGGGGGCCCGGGGGGTTTTTTTTTGGTTTTGGGGGTTTTTTGGGAAAAATTTTGAATTTTTTCCCAAAAAAAATTTTTTTGGGGGGGGTTTTTGGGGGGAAAAGCCCTCCCGGGTTTAAAATTTTTGGGGGGGGTTTTTTTTTTTAAAAAAAAATTTTTTTTTTTTTTTTAAAAAAAAAACCCCGGGCCTAAATTGGGCCAAAAAAAATTTTTAAAAAAATTTTTTGGGGGGGGGAAATTTGGGGTCCTTTTGGGGGGTTTTTTCCCCTTTTGGGGGGTTTTGGGGGGGTTTCCCCCAAAAAATTTTTTTGGGGGGGGTTTTTGGGGGGGGCCCCCCCTTTTTTTAAAAAGGGGCTGGGAATTTTTTTTTTTTTTTTTTTTTCCCCGGGTTTTTAGGGGGGGGGAAAGGGGGGGGTTTTTTTGGGGAAAAAAAAGGGGGGAAAAAAAATTTTTTTTTCCCGGGGGGGGTTTAAAAAAATTTGGGGGGCCCCCCCCCCCAAAAATTTTTTTTTTGGGGGGGGGTTTTTTTCCCGGTTTTTTAAAAATTTTCCCCCTTTTTAAATTTTGGGGGGGCCCCCCCGGGGGGGGTTTTTTGGCGGGGTTAAAATTTTTCCCCAAAAAAAGGGGGGGGGTTTCCCCCTCCCCCCCGGGGGTCCCGGGAAAAGGGGGGGGTTTTTTTTTTTTGGGGGGGGTTTTTTTAAAAAATTTTTTGGGAAGAAAAAAGGGGGGGGGAAAAAAATTTAAAAAGGGCATAATTTCCCTTTTTTTTTTGGGGGTTTTTTTTTTTTTTTTTGGGGGGAAAAATAAAATTTTCCCAAACCTGGGGGTTTTTTTTGGGTTTTCCCTTTGGTAAAAATTTTTAAACCCCGGGTTTTGGGTTTAAAAAAAATTTTTTTTAAAAATTTTTAAAAAATTTTCCCCTTTTTTTTAAAGGGGAAAAACCCCTTTTTTTTTAAAACCCCCCCCCTTTTTTTTTTTTAAAAAAATTGGTTTAAAGGTTTTTAAAGGGGAAAGGTTTTTCCCCAAATTTTTTTGAAAAAAGGGGGGTTTTTTCCCCCTCCAATTTTTTTGGGGGGGGGCGCCCGGTTTTTTTTGGGGGGGGGGGGGGAAAAAAAACCCCTTGTTTTTTTGGGGGGCCCGGGGAAAAGGGGGGGGGAAAAAAAAAAAATTTTTTTTTTAAAAAAAGGGTTCCCAAATTTTTTAAAAAAGTTTCCCAAACCCTTTTTTTAATTTTTTTTGGGGGAAACCCCGGGTTAAATTTTCCCCAAAAAAATTTTTGGGGGAAAGGGGGGAAAAGGAAAAAAAAATTTTTGGGGGAAAAAAGGAAACCCGGGTTTTTTAAAAAAATTTCCCGGGAAAAATCGGGGGAAAAAAAAAATTTTTTTCCCCTTTAAAAGGGGGCCCCCAAATTTAAAGTTTTTTTAATTTTTTTTTTTTTTTTTTTAAAAAATTTTTGGGGGTTTTTTTTTTTAAAACCAAAAAAAGGGCATTAAAAAAAATTTTGGGGGCCCCCCCAAAAACCGGGGAAAAGGGCCCGGGCCCCCCCCGGGGGGGGTTTTTTCCAAACCCCTTTTTTTGTTTTTTGGGGGGCCCCCCCCTTTTTTGGGTTTAAAAAACCCTTTAATTTATTTTTTTTAAAAAAAAAGGGTTTTTTTGGGGGGTTGGGCCCCCCTTTTTTTTAAAAATTTTTTTAAAAACCCCCTTTTTTTTTGGGAGGAAAAAAATTTTTAAAAAAAAAACCCTTTTGGGGGGAAAAAAAAGGGGAAAAGGGGGGGGTTTTTGGGGGGAAGGGAACGAAAAGGGGAAAATTTTTTAAAAAATTTTTTCCCCCAAAAAAATTTTTTTTTAAATTTTTTTCCCCGGGGGGGGAAAAAGGGGGAAAAAGGGGGGGGGAAAAAAAAGGAAACTTTTTGGGGGGCCCCCCCGGGGGGCCCCCCCCCGGGGGGTTTAATTCCTTTTTTTTTCCCCGGGTTTGGGGGAAAAAGGGGGGGGTTTTAAGGTTTTTTAAAACTGGGGGGGGGAAAAACCCCAAAAATTTGAAAAAAAAAAATTTTTTTTTTGGGCTTTTTTTTTCCCCCCCCCTTTTGGGGGGGGAAAAAAAATTTTTTTTTTAAAAAAAAAAATTTTTTTTTGGCCCCTTTTTTTTTCCCCCCAAAAAAAAAAGGGAAACCCAAAAAAAAAAAAAATTTTTTAAAAATTTGAAAAAGGGTTAAAAAAAACTTTTCCAAATTTTTTTTTTTAAAAAAAAAAAAAATTTTTTTTTTTTTTTTTAAATTTCCTAATTTTCCAAAAAACCCTTTTTTGGGGGAAAAACCGGGGGAAAATTTTTTCCCCCCCAAACCCCAAAATTTTAAAAGGGGGGGCCCCCCTTAACCCTTTGGTTTTAAAAATTTTTTTTTTTTAAAAAAAAGGGGGGAAAAAAAAACCCCCCCTTTCCCTGGGGGGGAAAAAAAAAACCAGAAAAAAAAAAAACCCCCCAACCCCAAAAGGGGAAAAAAAAATTTGGTTTTTTAAAATTTTTAAATTTTTTTCCCAGAAACCCCCCCCAAAAAAAACCCCAAATTTTTGGGTTTCCCAAAAAAACCCCAAAAAAAAGGGAAAACCCCCCCCCCCAAAAAAAACCCCAAAAAAAAAAAAAAAATTTAAAAATTTAAAAAAATTTTTTTTTAAAAAAAATTTTCCTTTTTTCCCCCCCAAAAAAATTTTTTTTTCCCTTTCAACCTTTTTTTTAAAAAGGGGGCCTTTTTTTATTTTTTTTTTTTTTTCCCTTTTTCCCCTTTTTTTAAAAAAAAAATTTTTGGGGAAAACCCCCCGGGGGAAAAAGGGTTTCCCCCGGGAAATTTTTTTGGGTTTCCTTTTCAAAATTTTTTTCCCCCTTTTTTGGGGTTTTTTGGGGTTTTTTAAAAAACCTTTTTCCCCGGGGAAAATTTCAAAAAGGGGGGTTTCTTTTTTTTAAAAAAGGGGGTTTTTAAAACTTTTTTTTTATCCAAATTTTTTTTCAAAAATGGAAAAGGGAAGGGAAAAAAAAAAAATTTTTTAAAAAGTACCAAAAATTGGGAAAAAACCAAAAAAAAAGGGGGGGGAAAAAAAGGGCCCGGGGGAAAATTTTTCCCAAAAAAGGGGGGCCTTTAAATTTTTAAAATTTTTTTAAAAGGAAAAATTTTTTTTTTTAAAAAATTTTAAAAAAAAAAGGGGGGGGAAAATTAAAAATTTTTAAAATTTTTGGTTTGGAAATAAAAATTTTGGGGGGAAAAAACTTTTTTTGGGGGGAAAAAAAAATTTAAAAAACCCCCTTTTTTTTAAAAAAAACCCTGGGGAAAAAAACGGGGGGAAAAAAAATTTTTAAAAAAATTTTTTTTTTTGCGGCAGAAAAAATTTTTCTCCCCCAAAAAAATTTTGGGGGGAAAAACCTTTTTTAAAACCAAAATTGGGGGCCCTTTTCCAAATATTTTTTCTTTTCTTTTTTCTTTTTTCCCCCCTTTTTTTTTAAAAAAAAATTTTTTTTTTAAAAAAAAAAAAAAAGGAAAAAAAAAAATTTTTTTAAAAAAATTTTTTTTTAAAAATTTTAAAAAATTTTAAAAAAAATTTTTTTTGGAACCCCCCCGGGGGCCCCCCCCTTTTTTAAAAAAAAC